>NW_026042314.1:754849-1054849 GCF_023856365.1 Brienomyrus brachyistius
CAACTTGACTGCTCCTCTCTCAGGACATTCCTGTATGAAGTCATGGCTGTTATTAACAGCAGACCTTTAACCACTGATTATCTCTGTGATGCGTCTTGCCCAGAGCCCCTGACTCCAAATCACATCTTGACCATGAAGTCAACAATAATAGCTTCTCCTCCTGGAAGGTTTGTCAGGGAAGATCTTTATCTTCGTAAAAGATGGCGTCGTGTCCAGTTTTTGGCCAACAATTTCTGGATGCGATGGAAAAGGGAATACCTCTTGAATCTTCAATGTCGGCAGAAGTGGACCAAAGGTCAAAGAAACGCACAGGTTAATGACATTGTTCTTCTACTGGATGACATGGCTCCACGCAGCAACTGGAAGTTGGCTAAGGTCACTGAAGCGCTACCAGGAAGGGATGGAAGAGTGAGAAAGCTGAAGCTGTTGATCAGCGATCCTACACTTGATCCAAAGGGTAGACGTACTTCCAAGCCTACTTACCTTGAACGCCCTGTTCAGAAGACTGTCACACTAGTGGAGGCAGAGTGAGGGATTGTATTTGCACTTGCTCTCTGTTGCTTTTAGTCTGGATCAGTAATTAATTGGAAATAAATAATGAAAGAAGAGTATGAAAGATGTAATTCAAATTCACAGCAAAGTTTATATATTTTTCCATTAAGATATTTAAAAATCACACAGGATTTTTGGTGGGAGTATAACTGTCATCAGGCTACCTTTTTTTTTGTTTTAATTCGTTTTTGGTATTTGCATGCACATGTGTTGTGCCTAGTTTGTATGGAGTATTGGAGCGGAACATTTGTTGGGAGTCACTTCCGGTAGGATGTAGTTTTGTGAGGGAACAGCGAAAAAAAGCAAGTTTTGAGTGTGACGGTGAAGGTGGTGTTGTTCTGAGCTGCTGTATGGCGTTGGTGTTTGAGAATTGTTCTAAAGAATTAGTTCCCTTGGTAATAAGCTGCCAGCGAGGTATGTGATCTAATGTTTATAATTTAGCTAATGTAACCTGCTAGTTGGTTATGTTAATTTAGCGATATCCTGTTCAATGAGATTATCATCACTTTGATTGTTGTTTTATTACCAGTTTTCACGGGATGAATCGAGCAAGGAAGAAATAAAGGATTTCCCTGTATTTAAAAATAAACTTCTTGTCTGCGCATTATCGGGGAGCTACAGACTATGAAGTATTGTCTGAAAAGAATTAAAATACTGTTAATAAATACAGAGCATCACAGATGCGACACAATTAAGAAGTAAGCCTATTATTTGCTGTTAAGTAATGTAATGCTCCTTAAAATTCAATTACTGTGATGTTACTCATAATGTAAACCTAATGTTAATTTTAATTACAGAATTGTGATGTCCAGTACACAGACAACGATGTACACCGATTATTTTTGCGCTTCAAACCATTTCGTGATTTGTGCAAAATCGTATTTATAGGTAATATAATAGGTCCTGTCAGCTGTAATGACATGGTGGTTTAGCATTTTGGGCTCATGGCGACTGCTGCACACCCCTTTGTTTCCCAGATTGCTTTTATTAATTCGTTATGTTCGAATGTATCCGTATAATATGCAATGGATCAATACATGAATGGGTTAATAGCCTTGAAACTAGACAAGACAGGCACATTGTCTGCCTGGTCATTGGACAAAGTGTGCTTTGATCATTGGACAACAGGGAACAATGCACACCCCTTGGGTTTCAGAATAACTTTCTCTCTAACAGTTATTAATTAAATACATTGTATGCATATTATATGCCACTGGTCCATTTCATACATATTGACAGAGAGAGTCCCTCACGATTCGTGCGCTAATGTAGTTGGAGGGGCGGTGCTCATATAGGGCTGACCTACGCAGAAACATCGACTTAACCAAGAACAAAAACTGCTCGAAAGTTTTGAGGACTTAGCGTAAATTACCATAGCAACATGTCTCGACTAAAACCTACCTACCTTTCGTAGTACGGGTTAATCGCGAATTACACCACACGTCATCAAGTTACTCGCAAAGTTACCCCGATAAGCCAGATACCCCGCTTCGTAGTACAGGCCACAGGGCGCGGCCATCTTTGTTTACATTCGGATCAAGGGCGCGGCCATCTTTGTTTAAATAGGCGTGGCAAGGGTGCATGGGCACATGCCTTTTCTGTCTTACGGGGGCATAACCAGACCTTTTACAGTGGGGTGGGGGTGGCAAGGTTGCCTGGGCACCTGTCCGTTCTGTCTGACAGGGTCATAACCAGATCTTTTACAATGGGGTGGGGGTGGCAAGGGTGTCTGGGCACCTGCCCCTTCTGTCCGACGGGGGTGTAGGGAGCCGCCCACTGGCCCAATGGCGGAATCCAATGGCGCAGCCGAAGGCTGTGAATGCGTGTTGGTCCTTCCAAGCGCTCCTGGGAATTACTTACCCTTTTTAATATACAAGATATTCTTTTAATCACATATCTGACTCCATTTTATTAATGACCTTATTTCAGTATATTGTAGTCATGACCTTTATGTTGTTTGGATTACTTCGAGACTCTCCTTTAGATTACCAACTCTAGTTTACCCCTGATGAAGGAGTCCGCCAGATTCGCCTCGGCCGACAGGGCGATCCGTGGGCTTGTTCCACAGGGTTTGTCTTAGAGGCACGGAAATCGCCACCATTTAAGACAATGTCAGCCTCTGATTATTGGGTCCCTCGACCTATATAATTCCCCAAAGGCTCAGTGTCTGCCAATTTCTGAGCATGTGGGTGCCTCGGAGATTAAGCCGATGTTTACCCAAACCACACGTACGTCCACCTCAAAGGCTCAGCCGGGGGCAGCCCATATCATAACATGTGTCAACCTCAGCGGCTGTGAAGGCGCACCTTTTGTTGCGGTAGTTTGTACGACGTTTACTTTGGGCTCGTCTCAGGGACTCCGCCGATGCCGCCCATTGTCTTACCATGTGAGTGTCCTCAGGGACTATGCCCGGTGCCTAGGAACATAGTGTGTACGCCCCTCAGAGGGTAGACCGGTACCTTTCATCAGCATGTGTTGACCTCAGAGGTTAAGTCGGCCCGTAACTGAGTGTGTGCGAACTCCAGAGGTGTGGTTCTGGTATCTACCTAACTTAACTTGGGCAGTCGAGTTTGGGACCCCGGATAAAGGGGATTTAACCCCAGAGGCTGTAAGATAGTATTTACCACTTTAGTCCTAATCAGGATAGAAACCCAATCTGGAAAGTTTATAAAAGGTTAGCAAATCAGACAGTCATGAAATAATCAAGACAACATTTATTAAACATATTACAACATCCAATCATTGACATGTGGCCACATACTTGTAAATACATTTGGACAAATACAATATTAAACCATCACATTCCTCAGCTGAGAGTGCACAGAGTTCTGCGGAAAGTATCTGACTACAGATGGACTTTCGCCCAGTTCTCTGTGGGAGCTCTGATTACAGAGTGACTCCCCGACCTCTTCTGAGGCCCCTCCTTAAGTATCCAACCCAGGTGATGGCATGTCTCTGAAGACTGACCAATTCAGTCAATGGTTAATTTTAGGGGCATTGTTGGCCTTGGTTCTCAGGTCCCCAGCCAATCAGATCACTTTAGGGGGTGGTCTTAATCCCCTTGTTCAGCCATGTGAGAGGCTCTCTCAGTTTGGTAGGTTTAGCCAAAGTTTCTATAGTTCTCTTAGGGAAAACTATACTGCCTTAAATCTGAGTGTATAACACTCGCCATCTCATGCCTATTCAAACAAGAACCAAACATGTGTGTATTTGTCCCTAGCATCTATGTGTGGTGAGTTATCCTGTTTATAGTGGAAAAGGTGTCAGTGTATGGAGACTGACAGCTGTTGTTGCTGTGGATTGACTGTGGAACCTCCGGTCACTCTGGTGGGTGAAAGGTCTTGCTTTTTCTGTGTTGCTCCAGTTATTCCTATCCAGTCTCTCAGGAGCCGGCAGGCCTTTGCCTTCCTTAAAAGGGGTGGTTTGAAGAGTTGAGTCCAGTCTTGCCTGGGTCAGCGGAGCTCTGAAATAGACTGATGCAGGGCTGATCAGAGTTGGGGCTGCAGGACCTATAAGTTTTATGTCCTTACAGGGGCATAACCAGATCTTTTACAGTGGGGTGGGGGGGGGGGGGGGGTAAGGGTGCCTGGGCACCTGCCCGTTCTGTCTGACGGGGGCATAACCAGACATTTTACAATGGTATGGGGGTGGCAAGTGTGTCTGGGAACCTGCCCCTTCTGTGCGACGGGGGAGAAGCCAGAACTTTTACAGTGGGGTGGGGGGGGGGGGGGGGTAAGGGATCCTGGGCACCTGCCCCTTCGATCCTACCAGGGAGTAACTAGACCTTTTACAGCGGGGTGGGGGTGGCATGGGGTGCCTGTGCACATGCCTTTTCTGTCTGACGGGGGCATAGCCAAACTTTTTACAGTAGGGTGGTGGTTGTAAGGCTGCCTGGGCACCTGTCCGTCCTGTCTGAGGAGGGCATAACCAGACCTTTTACAATGGGGTGGGGCTGACAAGGGTGCCTGGGAACATGCCTTTTCTTTCTGACGGGGGCATAACCAGAACTTTTACAGTAGGTGGGGGGTGGGGGGGGGGGGGGGGGTAAGGATCCTGGGCACCTGCCCCTTCGATCCTACCAGGGAGTAACTAGACCTTTTACAGTGGGGTGGGGGGTGGCAAGGCTGCCTGGGCACCTGTCCGTTCTGTCTGACAGGGTCATAACCAGACCTTTTACAGTGGGGTGGGGGGGGGGGGTAAGGGATCCTGGGCACCTCCCTTTTCTGTCTGACGGGGAGTAGCCAGATCTTTTACAGTGGGGAAGGGGTGGCAAGGGTGCCTGGGCACCTGGCCCTTCTGTCCTACGGGGGCATAACCAGACCTTTTATAGTAGGGTGGGGTTGGCAAGGCTGCCTGGGCACCCGCCTGTTTCTGTCCAACGGGGGAGCAACCAGACCTATTACTGGGGGGTGGGGGTGGCAAGGGTGTCAATTATTTAACAAATCAAATTTCTTCATTTATTTAAATATATTAATAATAATTTTATTTACTTCAATCCACTGAAGCAGAATAGTAACAGGACATAATTATATTTTCCAGTTTTTTTTCGGTCTGTTATGTCTCCAGTTAAATTATTATTATACACATTGATTGACAGTCATTGTGTCAGTTATGTTCAGCTGCAGTAATACAGTGAATTTAACTTAATCCAGCAGACTGTGGTTTCATTATGTTACTCAGTTATGCTTTGGGTGACGCTGAAGCAGGACATTAATAGGACAGAACAGAAAGCCTTTATTGTCATTGTACAGGGAGGGAATACAGTAAATGGACATAAATATATAAAATGTACATATACAGGGGAGAGGGAAAGCCCCCCTGAATCAGGATTACATTTAATTACATTTTAGTCAAAGAAAAAAACTATTAAACTATATTTTTCATGTTATTCAGCTCACTGAAGACAGTCATTTATTGTTTGTCAAACACACAGTACTGTGCAAAAGTCTTAGTCAGTCCAAAGAAATGTTTAAAGCTGTTTATCTGGGTAGCAAGTGTACTTTGGCTTAGAACAAAAAACACAATTTAACATTAGAACGTGTGCAAATTAAAAGTAACACAATAAAAACTAGTAATAATTTCTTCTGTTTTCTAAAAAGTTACTGATATCTAGTTGGATGGCTAGATGAACACCGCTTCAGTTCCCAAACTTCTCCTCAGGGGCACCTCAGCCGTTCCATGATTTTGTTAAATTTCACCAACAGCTCAATTAAATAATTAAACATATTGGTTAAAAAGTCAGTGAGAGATTGACTAGCTGTATGAGGTCTGTTAGTGGCCAAGTCAAAAAATGCATGGCTGCACTGGACGGTCGCTGCAAATACTGGGATGATTTTAGCAGAGGTTCTGAAATGGCGAAGCTGACACACTTTGACAGGCATCATATCATAGTTTTACACCAACAGGAGGATAATCTAAATATCATTTTCATTTCATCTTTGCCTGCCTAAGACTTTGCACAGTTCTGTACATTTCAGAGTAAAAAGGATAATAAAGGTTAAAAAGCAGAGATTTTACCCTTTTGCCAGGAGAACCAGTAACACGTCACAGTGACACCTGAGGAGTTAAAAACCCCAAACCCTGGATAGAGGGACTCAGTAAATGAGGAGGTGAATCTGTGCAGGGGGGTCAGTCCATCAGAGGAGACTCTGTAGAAGGACAGAGCACCAGCCCCCCCAGTCCAGATACACTCCTACTCTGTGGGGGCCTGAGGGCCGTATGGGTATGACAGTGTGTTTATTATTGTGACAGACAGAGTGTCTGTGAGGAGAGCAGCGCAGCATCCATGACTTGTTATTGGCTCCAAGCCCACAGTCACTCCCTCCTTTCCTCCTGATACCTTTATAAGTGACTCCTATCCAGACTCCATATCCATCCCACTCAGCCTCCCAGTAACAGCGACCAGTCAGACTCTCTCTGCACAGAACTTGGTAGATTCTGTCAAATCTCTCTGGATGATCAGGATATGGCTGCTCTGCCCCCCACTCATGTGTCACCTTCCTGTTCCCCCCCTGACAGAGACAGGAATCTGTTTGCTGTGTTGCGGTCCAGCGTCAGCTGGCAGGAGTCTGTAGGCAGGAGGAAGAATTATTAATCCCATCAGGCCGCCTGTACTTTATGTTTCTGTTCGATATAAAAACAGCACAGCTTCCCCTAACGAAGCGGGAACGGAAGTTTATGAAACATAAAGTGGGCGCGCGACGGCGGCGGGAAGAGCCGCCAAAATGGGGCGCGAGCTAAACTAACAGCTTAATTAATTTAATTAAAAAATGACAAAGCAGCGACATTCATTAGACATATTCATCACAAGCATATTTACCACAAAACGGCACCAGAGATCAATACTAAAGTCAGTGTCTTTCCTTCTAACCGCTAATTCCGGCGCGTGCGGCTTGAAAATGGCCATCAATAACAGAATATTTAAGTAATATTATTACATGTTTAAAGTGATATTTAATAAACATTTGGACCTGGATTCTGATATAAACGATTATTCCGGCACAGATCGTGCATCATAAAAAACAGGACGGTTCTCATTAATTCAGAAAAATATTGCTCTAAAAAACGGGATTGTTATCTCATTAATTCGGAAAAACAGAATAAATTTTTCCCAGATGAATGCAATACGCTTCCATAGAGAACCGCTTACCGCGCGCGTGACTGTAGTAGCTGCGCCGCTGCAGCGAGGTGTGAGCCCCGCATCTCGCGCACGCACGCGGCCGCTCTGATCTGTTAACATGGGCGCCGAAATGAAATTTGATATTTACCGCCACACATCCAGTGTCTCCCGGGCGCTAATTTCTTTTAGCACCGTGGATGAGGAGAACTTTTTTTCACGAGTGAAGCCCTACATGATTGGCTGGCTGATTAATATTTATGAGAGGGGCACTACCTCATTGGCCAGTTAACATCGACTTGTGCTGCCTGTTTCTTCTACCTAAAGCAGGGGTGTCCAAATCCAGTCCTGGGGGGCCGGTGCCCTGTGTAGCAAAGTTCTTTCCCTGTTCCACCATAAATAATTCAGCTCAAGAGCTGTGTGGTTATTAGCACAAGGAGATGAATCAGGTGTGTTAAATGAGGGGAAACCCAAAAATGTGCAGGACTCTGGCCCTCCAGGACTAGATTTGGGCTCCCCTGGTTTAGGTGATTCAGTGACCAATCAGTAATATTCTCTCATGAATATTAAGGAATGTTCCAGAACCACCCTGTAAAAATGCAAATTCACATTTTGCACTTGAGGAGAGAGTCCGGTCTCACTGCCTACAGGTGCCTCCTTAGGACAATACTAACGAATCTCACACAGAAAACACATACACCCACGGCATCCGCAAAAAGAGCAAATGCAAAGGATTCTTTTTTTGTGAAATTAAAGATGTATAACTAATTCAGAATATATTTAACCATCCTACACTCCCACACAAACACGAAGATAATACAAGCAGCTATAAAGCATTTGCAAAAAATATTTTAAAAAACGATTAAATGAATTGATAGTGCTTTGGTGATTTTGATTTTTTGTTTCTCGTTTGGATGTTGTCTAAAATGACATGAAACTCACCTAAACACAAACATGGAAATCCATCTACACACAGTGCAAAAAGCCACACTCATCACAACAATTGTGTGAATACAACCATAACATACAGTAGTATTCATGGTATTATTAATAAAAACATGCAAACACACTTACATTTCTGTAAGCCTGGTCTGGTCCTGCACTCTCCACCGTGATCCACACTATAGGAGAAGCAGAATGACATAGTACTGCTGTATCCATTTATTAATTGGTGCCTCTTCTTCACATACATGCATAAGTATCTGTAGCGTGTCAGACACACACTCTGTACTCACTGCAGCTTCTCCAGTTTACAGCTGGGATCCTCCAGTACAGCAGAGAGCAGCTTCACTCCTGAGTCTCCTGGGTGATTGTAGCTCAGATCCAGCTCTCTCAGGTGTGAGGGGTTTGATCTCAGAGCTGAAGCCAGGGAAGAACAGCCTTCTTCTGTGACTCTACAGCCTGACAGCCTGCAGAGAAAGACAGAAACTCCCCAATAAATAATATCACCTCACCATTATAATTATTAAATATATGTGATGCTCTAATAAATAATTCAAGAATTACAGTTTAGTGTCTAAGACAAGGCAAGACCCCTCCTATCTTTCCCTTAGCTAATTGCTCACTGTCTCCTCTTTATAGTGTGGAATACACTGTAATACTTACCTCAGTATCTCCAGTTTGCGGTCTGGAATACCCCACAATACTGGCCTCAGTATCCCCAGTTTACAGTGTGGAATATCCAGTAATACTGGCCTCAGTATCTCCAGTTTGCGGTGTGGAATACCCAACAATACTGGCCTCAGTATCCCCAGTTTACTGTGTGGAATACCCAGTAATACTGACCTCAATATCTCCAGTTTACAGTGTAAATCCCCTAGTGCAGTAGAGAGCAGCTTCACTCCTGAATCCTCCAGGTTATTGTCACTCAGGTCAAGCTCTCTCAGGGGGGAAGAGTTTGATCTGAGAGCTGAAGTCAGCACTTCACAGTGTTTATCTATGAGATCACAGCTGTTCAGCCTGAAACAGAAAACACTTTAAGACACAGACATATACACATCCTACACATTAGTAAAATACAAAGCATTGCAATAAGCATTTCTTTTCAGTATAATTAGCAGCAGAGCTTACACTTCAAAATGAATTATAGTCTGCAGAGTGTTCTGTGCGTCCTGACAATCTGCTGCAGTCTTATGATCACTAATTGTGAGTCAGTGCATCTTTGCTCAAAACTAGAGGTAAAAACATTAAGTACGAGCTACAGCCAAAAATCACAGAATATACAGGAATTTATAGGAACACATCAACAGCAAGATGGACGTGAACCTCCCATAACAGTCAGACCAGTGCTTCCAGTGCAGTCCTTAGCCATCTTTCTGCCAGGTGTCCCTACACTCGACACGTATCACTGAAAGGAGGAGATGTGAACATTCCCAGCAGTTAATCCAGCAGCAACTGGCACTTGGATTCCTGATCTCATGAGTAAAATCCTTTTTCTCCCTGTATTATTATACCTGGGAACATGTCAAATCACCAATTACGTCTGGGTGATATGACGATATTATCGGTAATGAGCGTAATCAGACAAGTATCCCGGTGTCGATATCTGACAGTGACTAACCAGCGATTATCGTCTTTGCTGGGGAAACGCGCTTAGGCTACATACAAAGCAAGATAACAGAAGGATTCATGATTTGCTTTCAGTTCAGCTTTCTAGCCAAACATTCTGAAGCAGTTAAAAAGAAACATTGCACAGAATCTCACAAGCATTGTCCCTTGCAGTAACCATGCGTTCGCCATTCTTCTAAGTCCAGTATTGTCACATCACCAACTTCTATCTCTGAGTCAGCAGCCAGAATGTCAGTCATTCAAGTGCAGCTTTCTGGTGGGAGTTTTGAGCTTCTCAACTCAGTTTTTCGTGTCTGAGTCTCAGGCACGGCTTTAAGTGTGTCCCTGACCCGCCGTCTCGGTGGAGGACTGTCTGCTCGCGGCCGGTGAAGTAGTTGGAGCCGCTAATGTTGTTTCAGCTTCCCGAATGAACAAAGCTATTGTGATCTTTTTAAAAGACGTTTCCATGGTTGATGACCTCATAGAAAGTGGTCTCAACATTAAAGATGAATTCGTACAGATATTGCCTTTATCAAGCCCGTCAAAAAAAGTTGTTTTATCTAATGTTCCCCCATTTATTAGAAATGAACTACTGTCCAACATTCTGGGGCGTGTAGGATCACACATGCACATATCACAAAGCTTAAATTCCAGGTGGCCTGAGACAAGGCCTACCCTGTTACGAGAGGCACACATCGACCTAGGCCCCAAAGGGGGGGTTGTGACCCCACACACACAGATAACAAGGGGGGCAGCACTCCAACTTTTATTGCTCAAAGTTTTAACGACCTACAAACAGCAGAGTGGACCTCAAGGACAGGGGCCCCTCGACTTGGCACACAACCCCCTCCACAGACATCCTGCCTTACATACCACTCACCCAACACCCTAAAGAAAGTTTCTTTTAAGTTTGGCTGTTGTATATCTGTATATTTATTTACTCATGACTACTAGTCTCAATATACAGACAGGTCATGTTTGTAATGTGTCCTAACTTTCAAAGATTCTTTTTCTTTGACTGACAAACCTTCCCCCCCCCCCCCCCCCTTTTCTTTTCCACATTCCTCAGCAGCCCTTATCTGATCTTTGTATTCTACCATGCCTATCTAAGGGTAAGATGTGCTGCTGACATGAGAATATGTCATATAATGTCTGTATAAAGGGCAACCTCTGATTGAGGTGCAACCTAGACCACTTAGACCAGGTACTGGTGTGGGTAATATAACATAATGACATAATATAGTAATCATTAATTAATCATTACAGATGGTATTCGGTGTGAACCGCTAGGCTGGTATGGCATGTTTGGTATCAAACCGATGGAAAATCACTCCAGTTTTACACCACTTCAGCCTCTGTTCATTGAGTGCTCACAATAGTCCCTGCCTCTGTGCGATTTGGCTACTAAGCTCTAAAACCTCAAACTCGACTGAAATATCGCGAGATTCTCTCTCTCTCATCGGCCGTAAGGGGAGCTTCACTACCGATCGTTTACATTACCTGGTGATGCAGCTCGCTGGACGAGCCTTCTAACCCAGATTACCAAGCGATACTGGTAACTAGTGAATCCCATGTACGTCTCACATTAACAGACTCACGGGGATTCGCAATTGAGTTTGGAGGAGCCAACCATTCCGCATAACAATTAGGTAATAAACATCATTAAATAATGATTAATTCAAATGTAATTAATTTCAAAACATATTGGTGGAGATATTAAAATTTACCTGAGCTAAATATTCCTACAATGGTGTCCCAGAGGGATCAGTGCTGGGCCGCTACTGTACACTGTATATATTGGTCACATTATCAGAAATCATGGTGTTGGGTTTCATTGTTTTGCTGATGATACACAGTTATATATATCTGTTACGCCGGATGATGCATCACAGCTCTCGGTTAGAAGACTGTCGACTATATATCCGGTGCTGGATGGCATATAATTTATTTATGTTAAAGACAGAAAAACAGAAGTACTGTTAACTGGTCCGAAGGCGGCTCGAAATAGGTTTGACAACCTCAACCTTGGGGGTCTTCCTACCCAACCTAACACAGTGGTCAGAGATCTTGGTGTTCTGGTTGATTCAGATTTATGTTTCGATGCTCATATAAAAAGCATCACTAAAGCTGTGTTCTATCATGTACGGAACCTCGCCAAGCTTCGGAAGATGCTCTCCTTTCATGAAGCGGAAACACTAACACCTTTATAACTTCCAGGCTGGATACTGTAATGCCTTCCTTTCTGGGTGCCCATCTGGATCCTCACATAAACTTCAGCTGGTACAAAATGCAGCAGCCAGAGTTCTTACAAACACTAAAAAATGTGATCATATTAGCCCTGTTCTATGCTCCCTTCATTGGCTTCCAATTAAGTCTCGGATTAACTACAAAATACTGCTGTTGACTTATAAAACACTGAATGGCCTTGCACCAGAATACCTTAGTAACCTGCTGGCCTTATACAACCCTCCTCACTTTCTTCCATCTCAAGGCGCAGGATATCTGTTAGTACCCAGGGTAGAAAGAGCTACGGCAGGCTGCAGAGCTTTCTCTTATAGAGCTCTTCAGCTGTGGAATAGTCTTCCATCGGATGTGTGGGATTCAGGCTGACTCTCAATATTCAAGTCTAGACTAAAAACACGCCTGTTTAGTTTAGCTTGTAGGGACTCTAGTTCTAGCTCTAGCTAACTGCTCACTCCCAGTCAGACCTATAGTGTGAGGTGTAGAGCTGGGTGGGGATCGGTGCCATTGGCTTTGGATAAACTGAACTGTCAGTCTGTCACTTTAGCTTCACACCCCCTTGTGGAATTGGAGTGCTGACATTCAGGGACTCCCCATGCCTGCGTTCCCACCTGCCTCTCCCTCCTGCTTATGCTGCCATAGCCATATCTGCCGGAACTTTCATACTGCACTCACCTAACTGTTTGCACTGCCTCTAGTCTCCCCTACTTTGGCTAACTGCACATTTTATTTCTCCTACTCCCCATGGGCTGTGCTGCCTGGAGACACTGAACTTTCAAGATATCCTGCGTACCCTGCTGCCTGCGACATCTCCACTACCTGTTAGTACTTCCGGCCTGCTCACCCTTCTGCCTGTGACATCTTCCCTTTTCGCCCTCCCATCTGAAGCAGCTCCAGCACTTGCCTGTCATCACCTCCCTGCCCCCCGCTTTGTGACTGAAATGTTAAGATTGGGATAATGTGAATTAGGACTTTGCCATCTTGATCATTTGACTTCCTCTGCTGCCCCCTGGAGGATGGGCTCCCTGTTTGAGTCTGGTTAGGGTTAGGGCTTCCTCTGCTGCCCCCTGGAGGATGGGCTCCCTCTTTCAGTCTGGTTCCTCCCAAGGATTCTTCTTTCTAGGGTAATTTTCCTTGCCACTGCCCCCTCTGACTTGCTCACTGGGGGCTTTGGGCAGGGATGCTGTAAAGTGCTTTGAGATGATGTAATGTTGTGAAAACACACTATACAAATAAAACTGAACTGAACTGAAATTGCATTCAGTGTTTGGTGGGGGGGGGACTCAAAATGAGATCTGAACCAGCAACCTTCCGCACAGAGTCACGCACCACACCCAGTATTTACAGAAATGCTTCCTACAGCATCCAGAACTGAAATGAATATGAGTGGTTTTCCCACTATTAATGAAAACTGGACCATTCTGTATGATGCTGTATCTTTGGTTATTTGTTACTCAAAGGATGGTCGTGGAAATCTTGTCTTTTTTGTTTTTACTACATCACTACCTTCAGTTAATATAAACTAGATTAGAAAGGAACCTTGTTGATAAAAGAGGGGAAATAAATTACTTGTATACATATTAATTTTATATTTTAAACAATGTTTATCTATGTCTGCCGGACTAGATGTGTCGTCACATCCTCAGTCAGGTGCAGCTGAGGCCAGCAGAGGGCGCCAGTGAGCAGCCAGAGACAGCAGTCATATGGAAGCTCTCAGCTCTGGGCTCCATCACATGAACACGCCTGCTGACAATAACACTCACATACCACTTATACACCCTGTGAATAAAGAGCCCTCACTGTTTCTATAGCAGGTTAGGATGCTGTGCTGTGATCAGAAGGCAGACTGGATGGGAATGGAAACGTAGTAACAAACAAAAAGTGACATCACTACCTTCAGTCATTATAAAGTCTGTGGTCAAGATTAGCTACTGCTATACAAACAGCTATAGCTGTGATTACCAAAATAAAACTCACTTATTAATCCATGATGAGAAATATATAATATATATTACACATTTCAAACAGTATTCATGTATTACTGCCAGACCAGACATGATTTCCCATCCCCACGTCACTTACAGAGCCGTCCTGGAGTTCTTGACCACAGGCAGCAGCCTGCAGTGCTGTTTATCTGATCTGATGTATTTCTTCAGATCAAACACATCCAGCTCCTCATCTGACATCAGCATCACAAAGGCCAGAGCTGAGTACTGTGCAGGTGAGAGGTCATCTGCTGAAATGTTTCCTGAATTCAGGTATCTTTGTACTTCTTCTACTAGAGAATTGTCACCCAGTTCATTCAGACAGTGGAACAGGTTGATGGTCCTTTCTGGAGATAAATTCTCCTTTATTTTCTCCTTGATGTATTTGGTTATTTTGTTAATGTCATGTGATCTCTTTCTTCTCTGTCCCAGCAGCCTTTGTAACAGAGTCTTACTGGATTCTGTTGAGAGGCCCAGGAGGAAGCGGAGGTAGAGGTCCAAGTGTCCATTTTTGCTCTCTAATGCCTGATCCACTGCAGTCTTCAGCAGGTTAGCTGATGAGTTTGACAGAAACACATATAAAGCAGCGAGATACTCTTGGATACTCAGATGCACAAAGCAGTACACCTTCTCCTGGTACAACCCATACTCCTCTTTAAAGACTTCTGTGCACACTCCAGAGTAAACTGAAGTTTCAGTGACATCAATGCCATTCTCTGTCAGGTCTTGCTCATAAAATATGAGATGGCCTTTCTCAAGGTTATCAAAAGCAAGATTACCAAGTTTCAAAAGGAATTGCTTGCTGTATTTCTTAAGTTTAGTTTCTTGGTTTTTCATATACTTGTCATTTTTTAAACTTGTCTGAAAGATCAGGAAGTGTGTGTACATTTCAGTCAGAGTCCTTGGAATTTCTCCCCTGTCAGTCTCAATAAAAAACCTCTTAAGCACAGTGGCTGAAATCCAGCAGAACACAGGAATGTGGCACATGATGAAGAGGCTCCTTGATGATTTCACATGTGTGATAATCCTGCTGGCCAGGCTCCGATCATTAAATCTCTTCTTGAAATATTCCTCCTTCTGGGCATCACTGAACCCTCGTATCTCTGTCACCTGGTGGACACACTTAGCAGGTATCTGATTGGCTGCTGCTGGCCGGGAGGTTATCCAGAGGAGAGCAGATGGGAGCAGATTCCCCTTAATGACATTAGTCAACAGCACATCCAGTGACGTTTTCTTTGTTACATCAAACCAGCTCTCATTGTTCTGAAAATCCAGAGGAAGGCGACACTCATCCAGGCCATCAAAGATGAACAAGATTTTGTACCTAAACAGCTCAGTGGACTGAAATGATTTCAGTTCTGGGACAAAGCGGTGAAGCAGTTCAATCAGACTGTATTCACCCTTAATCAAATTCAGGTCCCGGAAAGGAAGAGCAAATATGAAGTGAACATCCTGGTTTGCTTTTCCTTCTGCCCAGTCGAGAATGAATTTCTGCACAGAGACTGTTTTCCCGATACCTGCCACCCCTTTAGTGAGTACAGTTCTGATAGGTGTCTCACGCCCACATAAGGGTTTAAATATATCATTGCACTTGACTGTAGTATCTTCTGTTCGCCTTTTCTTGGATGCTGTTTCAATCTGTCTCACTTCATGTTCATCATTGACTGCTCCAGTCCCACCTTCAGTTATGTATAGTTCTGTGTAAATCTCACTGAGAAGTGTTGGCTGTCCTTCCTTAGCTTTCCCTTCAAATACACACTCAAATTGCTTCTTAAGTTTACCTTTGAATTCCTGTAGCATGAGCTGTCCTGAAAAGAAGTGAGAGGAAAATGCACTAATTCTCACTGTGATCCTGACCAGTATGAGAGGAAGAATATTTTCCAAAAACACACTTTTTTTGCACATACATATCCAGATATTTCGCTGTGACTGTGAATGTGAAACCGAAAGTTTCATCATGCGTATTTTACTGGAACACCGCATACAGGACCGTGAATAAGCCTTAGGCAGCCAAAGGAAATGTTTAAAGCCATTTATCTGGGTAGTAAGTGTATATCTGCTCAGACCCAAAAAAAAACACAAAACCCCTTTTCATTTCCCAAACCTCTCCTCAGGGCCACCACAGCCAGTCCATGTAATTGTTAAATTTCACCACCAGCTCACTTCATGAATTAATTAAATTAATTTAAAACTCAGTGAGATATTGATCAGCCACATGAGGTGTGTTAGTGGTCAAGTAAAAAAAATACGTGGATATACTGCACGATATCAGCAAATATTAAGGTGATGTTGGGAGAGGTTCT
The DNA here is from genome assembly GCF_023856365.1 of Brienomyrus brachyistius. Taxonomy (NCBI): domain Eukaryota; kingdom Metazoa; phylum Chordata; class Actinopteri; order Osteoglossiformes; family Mormyridae; genus Brienomyrus; species Brienomyrus brachyistius. The sequence goes on from NW_026042314.1 coordinate 771,094, forward strand.
GAAATGGCAAACACACTTTGACATACATATTATAGTAGTTCTACACCAACATAAAGACCATTTAAACATCCTTTTCTTTGGCTGCCTAAGACGTTTACACAATATTGTACATGTACATAATGTTATAAAGTTCTTACTCTTGTCCAGCATGTCAGCAAGATCATTTTGCTTCATAGTCCTCAGGATGTACAGTGTGATCTTCAGAGCTACCTCTCTAACACTGGTCTTCTGCATCTGACCATCACAGTCCAGGTCATTGTCCTCGTCCAGCTGAGGCTCAAAACATTCTGGGTAATTCTGATCTAGGTGGCTCACAAACGTCTTCAGCTCGACCTTTAGGAACTTCATGGCTTTTTCCTCTAGTGACTAAAATAAACAGTCACAGTTAATTATTCTTACTTACACCAAACCTTTTCAGAGTTTCACTTAAGAATCATAGTTTAAAACATATTTTCTTTAACACGATGAATTTCTTATTATACAGCTTTATAAAATTTATCATGTAGATCTGAACTGCAATCTTCCATTTGGTCTCTGTGAATTAGGCAGAAACATAAAGTACTCAATTCATCTACACAAATGTAACAGATTCCCCATTAAAATTGCTGTTACTGCAGATAAAGAATAACACTGTGGTATGTTACAACAGCAATTCCAAAAAGTTGGGACACTGTGCAAATTGTAAATAAAAACAGAATGCAGAGATATGGAAATCTCATAAACCTGTATTATATTCATAACAAAGTATAGACAACATATCAGATGTTTAAACTGAGACATTTTGCTATATCATGAAAAATATTGGCTGATTTTGAATTTCATGACAGCAACACATCTCAAAAACATTGGGACGGAGGCAATAGGAGGCTGGAAAAGTTAGTGGTACAAAAACCCAACAGCTGGAGGAACAATTTGCAAATGATTAGGTCAATTGGCAACAGGTGAGTGACATGACTGGGTATAAAAAGAGCATCTTAGAGTTGCAGTGTCTCTCTGAAGTAAAGATGGGCAGAGGGTCACAATCCCCCTAATACTGCACTGACAAATAGTGGAGCAATTTCAGAAATAAGTTCCTCAGTATAAAACTGCAAAGAGGTTGAATATTTCATCATCTACAGCACATAATGTAATCAAAAGATTCTGAGAATCTGGAGAAATCTCTGTGAAAAACCAGACTACATGCCTGTGATATTTTGGCCCTTAGGCAGCACTGCATCACAAACAGGCATGATTCTGTAATGGAATCACTAAATAGGCTCAGGAATATTTCCCACAAACATTGTCAGTGAACACAATTCGCGCTGCCATGCACAGATGCCAGTTAAAACTCTATCATCCAAAGAAGAAGCCGTATATGAAGATGATCCAGAATCACCGACGTCGTCTCTGGGCCAAAGCTCATTTAAAATGGACTGCGGCTGAGTGGAAAACTGTTCTGTGGTCAGTCGAATCTAAATTTGAAATTCTTTTTGGAGACCAGGGACACCATGTTATCCGGACTAAAGAGGAGAAGGACGACCCAGCGTATTATCAGCAGTCAGTTCAAAAGCCAGCATCTCTGATGGTGTGGGGGTGTATTAGTACATATGGCAGGGGCAGCCTGCATATCTGGAAAGGCACCATCGATGCTGAAAGGTATATCCAGGTTCTACAGCAACAGATGCTCCCATCCAGACGACGTCTCTTTCAGTGAAGACCTTGCATTTTCCCACATGACAATGCCAAACCACACACTTCATCAATTACAACATGATGGATTCGTAGAAGAAGGGTCCGGGTACTGAACTGGCCTGCCAGCGGTCCACATCTTCCAGCCACTGAGAACATTTGGATGCTCCATAAAATGAAAAATATGACACAGAAGATCTAGGACAGTTGAGCAACTAGAATCCTGTATCAGATGAGAATGGGACAACATTCCTCTCCCAAAACTCAAACAACTGATCTCCTCAGTCCTCAGACATTTAAAGACTGTTGTTAAAAGAAGAGGAGATGCCACACAGTGGTAAACATGGCCTTGTCCCAACTTTGTTGAGATGTGTTGCTGCTGTGACATTCAAAATTTTTCCTTACAATGATGCATTTTCTTAGTTTAAACACTTGATATGTTTTCTGTGTTCTGTTATGAATAAAATATAAGTTTATGAGATTTCCATATCACTGCATTCTGTTTTTATTTACAATTTGCAGAACGTCCCAACATTTTTGGAATTGGGGTTGTAGTTTGGAAAGATGTATCTGCCATGTTAAGCTTTATTCACTGGGGCGGCTTCCTAATTTTCTCATGACAGCAGAAGAGAACCAGTGACATCAGGCTCCAGCACACAGAGACACTGCAGGCAGGAAGGACAGTTTTCTATGCAGCCCTTTGTACCCAGTGACATTTACAGTGATTCACTTCATTAGCAGAGCTAAATACCAGCATCTGATTCACAATCCTCAGTTAAGAAACTGGTTAAGTAGCTTGTTGGTTAAATTCAGCACCTACAGGACTAATGGGCCGAATCTGTCCTTCAGCACCTACAGGGTTATCCCCCCCCCCCCCCCCAGAGTGAACACACAGCTTCCTATGCAACTGGCAAACAGTGAATCTCCCCCCCCCCCCCCCCCCCCCGCTACCCCACCCCTCAATAAGGCTTTGCTTTGCTTATAAATGGAGCCGCCTGCTCTGTGAGCGACTGGCCCACTGCCGCGCCAGCCTGGGACTCGCGGGTGAGCAGGGAGCGTCAGACGGGGGGGGGGGGGGGGCACCTATCAGCTTGTTGCCCGCATACCTGCCCCCCCGCTTCTGTACCAGCTGGTCCCCTGGCCCCCACTAGCCCGGGCGATACTACTGTCTAAATATGATGAAACATTAAACATCATCCTGCACCTGTTCTCCATCCCAGTGGACATAATGTGCATGATGTCATCAGCGTGCGCCACTCCCTCTGGAATGTCCTACTGTATTACAGAATACTAACCGCTTCAGGGATCACCTTTTGTCTGTCAGCCAGCAGCAGTGAGGGAAAACATACACACAGCTGTCCGTGAACTCAATAAGTCGCGTAACTGGCCCAGCTGCGCATGCAGGGCAGACAGCCTGAGAGCTGACAGGGCCTGGGGGGGCTGCGCGCTTTAGGGGCTCGATGGCTACCTCCAGGTCAGAGTTCCGACTCATGAAGCCCCCTCCATCTGCATACTCGGACCGGATGCTAGTGAACGTCAGCACAGCCTCAGTGGGAACACTCTGGGTCGCCCTCCGCGTCCATAACGCTGTGGGCCAAGCCTTCTGGGGGGTGTCACACAAAGCAGGATTAAGGGAAAGTCTGACCTATTTCGACAAGTCTGGCTCATTTTAGTAGGAATTCCGTTCCATCAAAGTCTCTTAAATTAATCCCTGCTGAGCTGCCATGGTAACTTTCTGTAGGTGAGTGAACAAGGTTGATCCAGACCAGGTTAACTGTCTCACTTAGTTAAACAGATTCCCAATAGATCGTTTCGTCGGATGAAATTCCGCGATTTCACTACTAATGTCATGTAATAAATATAATAAAGCCTATTTAAAAAAATCACATCTCAACATTCCAATTAATTGTAAAATGATTCAAGTAAAAGCGTACCCATGTTAGAAAGGTCAAACATGAAATGCAATGACTGAAACTGAAAAAAAAATGTTAAAATAATATGAACAGGAAGATATTTTTACATTTTGTTTAGTCACTGTCTGATTTGAAAGTTTATTAGTAAAATAGCAAAGACAAGATATGGTTATTTGTGCAGAACATTTCACACTTATGCGACTGAAAGTATTTTATGGAGATTAAATGATGCAGAATAACATTATACAGTAAGAATGACACATGAACTCATCCCAGAAGGTTCCCCGTTGGCTATGGGGATCAAACCTGGAACTTTCGTGGTATAAGGTGACAGCATAAACCACTGTACCACCATGCCACTGTACTGGACACTTGTAATATTTACATAACTTACACATTTAGTCTGTCTGCAATTCATTGCCAAGCCGACTCCCTGGCTGTGTTTATGGCCACAGTTTTGCCTTTTTTAGCGATTACATCCTTGTATTTTTCATACAGCTCCATCAGCAGAGTTTGTTCTGCGGCAGAAATAAACACCGCTCTCGTTTTACACGCTTTCCGACTCATTCGGTCAATCTATCATTCATCCATTCATTCAGTGTCTTAAATATCTCGGGTGTGCGCACTAAGTGAGACTATGCAAGTCTGTCTTGTATGAGCTTTGATTAGTTAAAGCTGAACTGTGTGAAATTATTGGTGTCATCGGCTTTGGATAAACTGGACTGTCAGTGCTGTCACTCTGGCTTCACCATCCCTTGTGGAACTGGAGTGCTGACATTCAGGGACTCCCCATGCCTGCATTCCCACTTGCCTCTCCCTCCTACTTATGCTGCCATTGCCATATCTGCCGGAGCTTGCACTTTGCACTTCATATTGCACTCACCTAACTGTTAGCACTGCCTATAGCTTCCTCTACTTTAACTAATTGTACATTTTATTTCCCATACTCCTCCTGGGGGGTGCGGCCTGGAGACCTCAATCTACCAAGATGTCCAGCACACCCTGCTACATGTGATGTCGCCACCACCAGTGACGTCCCTCCATCTAGCTCGCCATTCTGCCTGTGTCATCTTCCACATCTTATGATTGGGACAGTGTGACTTGGCACTTAGCCATCTCTCCTATTTGACTCTCCCTGCCGGCCCTTGGAGAATAAGATCCCCCTTTCAGTCTGGTTAGGGTTAGGGCTTCCTCTGCTGCCCCCTGGAGGATGGGCTCCCCCTTTGAGTCTGGTTAGGGTTAGGGCTTCCTCTGCTGCCCCCTGGAGGATGGGCTCCCCCTTTCAGTCTGGTTAGGGTTAGGGATTCCTCTGCTGCCCCCTGGAGGATGGGCTCCCCCTTTGAGTCTGGTCCCTCCCAAGGTTTCTTCCTTCTTGGGAGTTTTTCCTTGACACTGTCGCGTTTGGCTTGCTCACTGGGGGCTTTGGGTGAGGATGCTGTAAAGTGCTTTGAGATGATGTTATGTCGTGATACCGCGCTATACAAAAATAAATTTGTTTGTTTGTTAGTGGAACGATATGAGGCTACGTTCAGAGATGGCACTAGTTTGAGTCTGACCTTTTCAGGAAAGTCTGGCTTTATTTAGCTACTTTCATGGAATACCCCCTTGAGGCCCATGGGGCATTTTCCGTATGTCGCTTAAATCATCCGAGATCAGATGCCTCATCCTGGATGAGTTAATGCCAGTGAGACTCATCTGGGATAAGTCAGTTTTTCAAACGCAGTTGTGTAGTAGATTAGTCTAGCTGGATCCATTCATCCGAGATGATTGCACGTGCCTGCGCTGCTTGAACAGCCCATATACATCGAGTCTAGAAACCATGATCAGCAAGTCTCTCATTGGGTTCTGCAAAACGTCAAAAAACAGGGTGCAATTTTTCACGTAATCCGAGCAGGACCTTTTATTAGAGGATGTAAATAACCCCAAGGTTTGACACGAGACTAATTAATGTTACAAAACATATTGAGTTGCGTATTGCATATTTTTTAATATACGTTTGTATTCTGTATTCATTTGTATACATTCATTTATGCTTATGTAGTTTTATTTAGTGGGACCCTTTTTTTGAGGGACTTCCGTTTTTTTTGGTTACCAGAACATCGTCAAGCTAAGCTAAGCGGAGAACGTGTTTGTCTACGTAACCATCGTGAACCATCAGTAAAGTCTTTCGGCCATCAATCCGAGGGGAATGCTACAGAGGAATATGATGAATTCAAAGATTTAGTATCTACTAAAGGAAACACATAAAAAGCGACCCAAACCAGAAAAGATGGCTGGCAAAAAGTGTCCGACAAATTAAATGTGTAAGTAGTTTTTAGTTATTGTATTTATCACTTGAATGTAGTATTATGGTTCCAGTGTTTCATTATTCTTTTATTGTCATAATTACAGATCAAATAGAAGCACAATCAAGCAGGAAATGGGAAGAAGTTAAAGTGAAGTACAAACACAACATTTCATTCATATATATATATATATATATATATATATATATATGTTTGTATGTATGAGTTTGTGTGTGTGTGTGTGTGTGTGTGTGTGTGTGTGTGTGTGTGTGTGTGTGTGTATGTATGTATGTGTTTGTTGATTTTATGTATATGAATGGCGAGGCCATGACTGAACCCATTTCCATGCACGGACACTGATTAAGTCTGTGAACTAATCCTTGTTTACACAGAACAAACCTGCTCAGAGCAGGTCTGAGGATTTGGATGCACTGCTATGACAACACATCCAGCAAGAGTTTCGAAAAACCGTGCCAAGTGTCCCAGGTGGCTGGCATGTACCAACTACCCCAGGCGGCTGGCGTGTACGAACTACCCCAGGCGGCTGGCGTGTACCAACTACCCCAGGCGGCTGGCGTGTACCAACTACCCCAGGCGGCTGGCGTGTACCAACTACCCCAGGCGGCTGGCGTGTACCAACTACCCCAGGCGGCTGGCGTGTGCCAAGTGCCCTTTGGCCTGACTATAGACCCAGAGAGACATTCATGCTAGTGGGCTGTAACACTGTTACCTCTCAGGGCTCTTTCTCTTACACCCCACAGGGGGGGCATTTCATGGCTTGCACTATAAATGTTACCACTCACAGCTTCTAATGTCCTGAGGCCCCAGGGCACTGGCCCCACTGGCCCGGTCCATAACCCAGCCGAGGCTCCAGGGGGCGCTATCTTGGGGCACCTTCAGCCACCGGCTCATTCCCCCACCGTGAGCTAAGAAGCGCTACTGGGGATCTTTCCTGCCTGCTGCCGTTAGACACCACAATGCCTGCTGTCGATGTGCAGCCCCCACAGCCAGCCTTAACGTCCCATTTTTAATGTGGTAAAAGCTGCTCTCTGTTTTTAATCATATAAATAACATAACACTTTGCTGCTGAACACAAGAGAATTTCCCCTCTTGGATCAACAAATCATCTTATTTTATACTCAGGGGATGAGAACCACTACAGTGTCACATTAATTATGATCTGAATCAGCAAGTATTTAAATGTCACCTTTGGCAAAGAAACCAATAGTCTTTCTCTTTTTTTGTCTGATGATAGTAGTTTATTGTTTAAGCCACAGTTCGATTAAACATGTTAAACTGAAGCCTTCGTCTGAGTATGATCTAATGAATTCATGAGAGTGAAATTATTTGTTATCAAAACAGAAACATCCGTCTCACAAAACGACAATCTATTGCTGAGTCATTCTTTAATGGACATGCAGGGGGAAACAGGCAACGAGTTTTTTCCAGCTTTGTGCTGCGGATTGAAATTTAAAATCCACTTTGTGATTAAATAACTTCCTATTCCAGCTCGCAGAAAGTCAGGTTTTACAGTAATCCTCATTCATTTACCTCAGATGTCCATCCATCCATCCATTTTCCAAACCGCTTATCCTATTGGGTCGCGGGGGGTCCGGAGCCTATCCCGGAAGCAATGGGCACGAGGCAGGGAACAACCCAGGATGGGGGGCCAGCCCATCTCAGGGCACACTCACACACCATTCACTCACACATGCACACCTATGGGCAAGTTTTAGCAAGTCCAATTAGCCTCAGCATGTCTTTGGACTGTGGGGGGAAACCGGAGTACCCGGAGGAAACCCCACGACGACATGGGGAGAACATGCAAACTCCACACACATGTAACCCAGGCGGAGACTCGAACCCGGGTCCCAGAGGTGTGAGGCAACAGTGCTAACCACTGCACCACCATGCTGCCCACCTCAGATGTTATTTATATAGAATACAGACAAAACTTTTGTTTGAATTCTCAAGGTGATGGAATCTGTTAAAGGTAAAAATTGCTACATTCATTATAAATATGTTATTTCCTCATAGCTTGTACAGTATGTGTCTCTGTGCCATTTGACTGAGAGTCTGAATGTCATTAACAGTGTTTGTTTAAATGCACATTTACCTTTGATCTGTAGGAAAAGGTCCCTCTCTGAAGTGGATTGGTTCATGCATTGACCAGTCACTCTTCATGGAAACACAGCTGGGTACAGGGGAGTCTGCTCTCTCCATCAGGACACTGTGGGCAGCAAGAGGAAACAAACCCTCATGGTATAAATATAATTCATACAATGGGGACGACATCACACTGCTGTTTATCCTTCTGCTCTGCCTTCATGTACTTTGATATGCTGTGAAGCTCTTGATGTAAACAGACTTATTTACAGTCGGCTGTTAAGGAAATTGTCTCATCTGAAATTTAGATATTATATGAAACTTTTAGTATGACCGTTAAAAACCTCCACAACTAGAATTGACTGATGTTCCTTTTTACCTGTTTATATATGTTTTTGTTTGTTTGTTTAGTTTAGTTTTTTTATGGGGCCATTTTGTATAGGAGGGATGGTCTGTCACTCGCCTCTAGTATAAAAGAACTGGCTGATTGTGGAAGAAGACGGTGAAGACAGAAGATGGCGAGGTCTTTTTATTAAGCTACACATATTAAAGTGCTGCCCACTGACCAGCCCTAGCTAGGAGCCCAGTTTACTTTTATGTTATGGCCTGACTATAGACCCAGAGAGACATGCATGCTAGTGGGCTGTAACACTGTTACCTCTCAGGGCTCTTTCTCTTACACCCCACAGGGGGGGCATTTCATGGCTTCCACTATAAATGTTGCCACTCACAGCCACTAATGTACTGAGGCCCCAGGGCACCGGCCCCACTGGCCCGGTCCATAACCCAGCCAAGACTCCAGGGGGCGCTATCTTGGAGCACCTTCAGCCACCGGCTCATTCCCTCACCATGAGCTAAGAAGCGCTACTGGGGATCTTTCCTGCCTGCTGACGTTAGACACCACAATGCCTGCTGTCGATGTGCAGACCCCACAGCCAGCCTTAACGTCCCAATTTTGACCATTTAAATTTTTTTATCTATATTTATTTACTGAACTATATGGTATTTTCAGGATATTTTCTTTGTGTTCTGTGTACTTTTTGAACTTGTTATCCTACAGAAATTTCATTCACTTCTAAAAATGTTTACTTATTTTTGCACTGAATCAGCAAAATTTAATTGTCACCTTTGGCAAAGATACCAATAGTTTTTCTCTTTTTTTTGATGATCCTGCCTCATTATCAAGCCACATTGTTCCATTAAACACGTTAAGCTAAAGCCTTAGTCTGAGCATAATCTAATGGATTCATGAGTGAAATTATTTATTAACACAGAAGCATCTGTCTCGCATGCTGACAATCTATTGTCGAGTCTTTCTTTAATGGACATGCAGGGGGGGGGGGGGGGGAACAGGCAAACCAGGTTTTTCCAGCTCTGTGCTGAGGACTGAAATTTAAAATCCACTTTGTGATTAAATAACTTCCTATTCCAGCTCACAGGAAGCCAGGTGTTACAGTAATCCTCATCCATTTATCTCAGATGTTATTTATATATAATACAGACAAAACTTTTAAATTCTCAAGGTGATGGAATCTGTTAAATGTAAAAATTGGTGCATTCATTATAAATATGTTATTTCCTCATAGCTTGTATGTGTCTCTGTGCCATTTGACTGAGAGTCTGATTGTCATTAACAGTGTTTGTTTAAATGCACATTTACCTTTGATCTGTAGGAAAAGGTCCCTCTTTGAAGTTGACTCCCTTTTCCATTGACCTGTCACTCTTCAGGGAAACACAGCTGGGTACAGGGGAGTCTGCTCTCTTCATCAGGACACTGTGGGCAGCGAGAGGAAACAAACCCTCATGGTATAAATATAATTCATACAATGGGGACGACATCACACTGCTGTTTAGCCTTCTGCTCTGCCTTCATGTACTTTGATATGTTGTGAAGCTCTTGATGTAAACAGACTTATTTACAGTCAGCTTTTAAGGAAATTGTCTCATCTAAAATTTAGATATTATATGAAACTTTTAGCATCACTGTTAAAAACCTCCACAACTAGACTTGATTGATGTTCCTTTTTACCTGTTTATATATGTTTTTGTTTGTTTGTTTAGTTTTGTTATGTGGTGTATTAGAATGAATTCACGGACGATTACGTCACCCACATATATGGAATTAATCCTTTTACTGTAATATTCTGGGAGATCGTAATTGTGGATTAATTCTGATCGTGTGGAGACTGATCGTCCTGAAGATCAATCGTCCATGATTCACCCAGAATGTCATTGAACATGTTATTCTTTGCCGATCCCCCGCAAACCCTGTCCTGCCATAAAGAACTTCGGCTCATAAAAGAAACCAGGATGCTTATCTGAGCCATTAGATCGGCATACAGAATGCTTATCTTGGTTTCGGGAGACAGAGGGGGGTCGTTATCTAGCACCCTATGTTGTCGGTAGGGGGGACGGGGAGGCGTTGCGCAGACACCCGGCACCAGGACGCCTATTGTATTTTATTATCACAAGCAGCAACACTCGGACAAAAGGGGGAATTGGATAACACCTTGCCCTGGGGGGAAGGGGTGAGCCTGGCCAGCTCGCCCCCTGCCCACAGGCAGCACCCAATTTAGTATAAAGGACGGGGAAAACTCAGTACTGACCGGAGCTCAGCCGTGGGATAGAGCGCGCATCGCCCGGCATTTCTCGGAACTTACTTGTTGGTCTCCTGCCAGGCTCCCCAGTCCGTGTGTGAAGGTGGGTGATGATGGCACGCCCGAGTGTAAATAGTTTAGCAGCTGCTTGTGCGTCCGATTGATTAAGGGGGATTAATTATCACCGCTTGTGATAATAATTCACCTTACTTATTTTTATTGTTGCTTCCTATATATATATATATATATATATATATATATATATATATATATATATATATATATATATATACGTATGATTCATGCTATTCCATATCTGTTGTGGTACAAGGTTATTTGCATTGATACAATTGATATATTGATATTGATTTTAATGCGAGGTTATCTTGTATTACTTGTATTAAAGCGTTTTTGAGTGAACCAAAGCGTGCCTGTTTGTTCCTTCGAGAGCCCTATATCCCTCTCTCATCAATTTTAAGACATGTGGCCATTTTGTATAGGAGGGATGGTCTGTTACTCGCCTCTAGTATAAAAGAACTGGCTGATTGTGGAAGAAGACGGTGAAGACAGAAGATGGCGAGGTCTTTTTATGAAGCTACACATATTAAAGTGCTGCCCACTGACCAGCCCTAGCTAGGAGCCCAGTTTACTTTTATGTTATGGCCTGACTATAGACCCAGAGAGACATGCATGCTAGTGGGCTGTAACACTGTTACCTCTCAGGGCTCTTTCTCTTACACCCCACAGGGGGGGCATTTCATGGCTTGAACTATAAATGTTGTGACTCACAGCTTCTAATGTCCTGAGGCCCCAGGGCACTGGCCCCACTGGCCCCACTGGCCCGGTCCATAACCCAGCCGAGGCTCCGGGGGGCGCTTCAGCCACCGGCTCATTCCCCCACCGTGAGCTAAGAAGCGCTACTGGTTACACTGTGACTCAGACTGTTACCTCTCAGGGCTCTTTCTGTTACACCCCACAGGGGGGCGCATTTCAGAAGCAGATCCATCCATTTCTATGCTGATCCAGACCAGATGATTCCTGCTGGGGCCTCTGTGAACATGAAGGGTAAGTAGATACATAGATAAATACACAATATCGAGTACTCAGCATTTTTACATCAAACTGATGAACTGGACTCATGTAACTATAATTACACATAGTAAACAGGTTTAGTGCAAAATTTCAATGCCACATTTTTTTATAAATATATGTATAAACATCCTCTCCTGGAGCCGACACCTTATCGTGGTGGAGGGGTTTGCGTGTTCCAGTGATCCCAGGAGCTAAGCTGCCCGGGGCTTTATGCCCCTGGTAGGGTCACCCAAGGCAAACAGGTCCTGGGTGAGGAACCAGACGAACTGCGGCTCATTAGACCCCTTATGATGAGTAAAAACATGGATTCACGTTCTCCTTCCCCTGGACGCGGGTCACTAGACTTTTATGGATGGAATTTCTAGGCACAGCCAGGGCGTTGAGGGTGTCCGGTTTGGTGGCCTCAGAATTGGGTCTCTGCTTTTTGCAGATGATGTGGTTCTGTTGGCCTCATCGGACCGTGACCTTCGGCTCTCACTGGAGCAGTTCGCAGCCAAGTGTGAGGCGGCTGAGATGAGAATCAGCACCTCCAAATCCGAGACCATGGTCCTCAGCCGGAAAAGGGTGGAGTGCTCTCTCCGGATCAGGAAGGGGGTCTTTCCCCAAGTGGAGGAGTTTAAGTATCTCAAGGTCTTGTTCACGAGTGAGGGAAGGATGGAGCGGGTGATCGACAGGCGGATCGGTGACTGCAGTGGGTGCATGTATACAGCAGTGATATTCCAGCAGACCAGGGGAGGGCAGATGTACTTAAGCAAAGTCCATCTACACAGTACAGTACAAAAACCACGACCTCCATCACACCTATCACCCCCCTACCCTCCCCCCCCGGAACTCAGAATACACGAAGCGGATGTGAGCCGGCTGTTCCAGAAACAGAAATCCAAGAAGCCCCCAGACCAGACGGTGTCTCCCCCTCCTGCCTCAGAGCCTGTGCTGATCAGCTGGCTCCCATCTTCACCCGCATCTTCAATAGATCCCTGGAGCTGTGTGAAGTTCCCTCCTGCTTCAAACGCTCCACCATTATCCTGGTCCCCAAGAAACCCACCATCACAGGACTGAATGACTACAGACCTGTCGCCTTGACGTTTGTGGTCATGAGATCCTCTAAACAACTGGTTTTAGCCCATCTGAAGGACATTACAGGACACCAGCTGGACCCCCTGCAGTTTGTCTACCGGGCCAACAGGTTGGTGGATGATGCAGTGAATATGGGGCTGCATTATATCCTGCAACATCTCGACCGTCCAGGAACTTATGCCAGGATCCTGTTTGTGGACTTTAGTTCGGCTTTCAACACCATTGTGCCTAATCTCCTCTCCTCCAAACTCTCCCAGCTCAATGTGTCACCAGCTACCTGCCAGTGGATCACCAGCTTCCTGACAGAGAGGAAGCAGCAAGTAAGGCTGGGGGGTCACTTCTGAAACACGGTCCCTCAGTATCGGTGCCCCAGAAGGATGTGTCCTCTCCCCACTGCGCTTCTCCCTCTACACCAATGACTGCACCTCCAGGAACTCAGCTGTAAAACTCCTGAAGTTTGCAGACGACACCATCATTGGACTCATTCAGGATGGTGATGAGTCTGCATACTGGCAGGAAGTGGAGCGGCTGGTACTCTGGTGCAGTCAGTACAACCTGGAGCTGAACACGCACAATACTGTAGAGATGACAGTGGACTTCAGGAGACGTCCGTCATCACTGCCCCCCCTCACCATATCAGACAGCCCAGTGTCTACTGTGGAGTTCTTCAAGTTCCTGGGTACCACCATCTCCCAGGACCTGAAGTGGGAGACCAACATCTCCTCCATCCTCAAAAAGGCCCAGCAGAGGATGTACTTCCTGAGACAACTGAGGAAGTACAGTCTTCCACAGGAGCTGCTGATCCAGTTCTACACTGCAGTCACTGAGTCTGTCCTCTGCTCCTCCATCACAGTGTGGTATGGAGCCACCAAACAGGACAGGAAGAGACTGCAGCGGACCGTACAGACAGCAGAAAGATCATCGGTGCCCCCCTGCCCTCCATCACAGTCTGGTATGGAGCAGCCACCAAACAGGACAGGAAGAGACTGCAGCGGACCGTACAGACAGCAGAAAGATCATCGGTGCCCCCCTGCCCTCCATCACAGTCTGGTATGGAGCAGCCACCAAACAGGACAGGAAGAGACTGCAGTGGACCGTACGGACAGCAGAAAGATCATCGGTGCCCCCTGCCCTCCATTCAGGATCTGTCTCTCTCACGATCCAGGAAAAGGGCAGGAGAATCATCACAGATCCCACACACCCTGGACACAGACTTTCTGAGCTGCTGCCCTCTGGCAGACGATATAGAAGCCTGCAGACCAGGACACCCGACACAGGAACAGCTTCTCTCCCCTCGCCATCTCCCTCCTAAACAGCTGATCTGTCACACTGCTAAACACCTACAGCACTGCAACTGCACTGTATGTACAGTCTGTGGGATATATTTCTGTAATCTTTGTATTTTCTGTATATAAGATTTACATTGTTTACTATATCTTATTGTTTATTTACACACTTTATGTGTGTATGTATGTGTGTGTATATATATATATATATATATATATGTATATATATATATATATATATATATATATATATATATATATGTATGTATGTAGATATGTACACATGTGTATATATATATATATATATATATATATATATATATATATATATATATATATCCATAAATATATTTATATTTATAAATAGTATAAACATATTATACATACAAATAACAGTTTTATAATTTTTTTTTACAATTAGCTTTATATTTATAAATATAAATCCATACTACATATTCAAATTGTAGATTGTTATTGTTTTTACACTGTTGTGCTTGAGACCATCAACCGGAATCTAATTCCTTGTATGTATTCGCTCACATACTTGGCCAATAAACGCTGATTTCCAAGGGACCTAAAAGTAGTGACAAGTTTGGGGATAGAATTTAATGCTTTATTTCCAGTAGGTTGTGCATGTTTGTAACATTGTAAAGTGTTTTTATAAAAATTGTATCATAACTTGAAAACCACGTCAAACACTGTACAGCAGGGGTCTCCATCTCTGGTCCTGCAGAGCTACTGTCCAGTAAGTGTTTCTATCCTACCTGCTATTTACCTGAGAACAGGTGTGACTCATCAGAAGCCAAGAAGTCACGTGATCTCGTACAGGACGACCGCTCAGCTCCCAACTATTTCATTTCTCCACCATTTAACCTCCAAATCGCTATTACAACAGTTCAGTATATATACTTAAACCATGTCTGAGTCACAAAGATTTTCCCATTTTTTCCTCACCTCACACTCACAAGAAAAACACTGACAAGAAAAAAAAATCGGCTCGACAAGTATCCGCTAGTCACTAAGGCGATGACTCCCATTCTAACGCGGACGGTGCCGATTCTGTGCTGGACCGAATTTTGGCTCGTATCGATGGTATTGAAAAATCCCTAGACGCCTTTGACGATATAAAATCATCAATCTCCTCCACAGAGATCTCTTTCTAGCTTATTACTGTTAATGATTTGTTGTGATTGTTCGGCTCCACTACTTACGGTTTGGCGGAGTGCCCCCAACCCCCGCCCCCAGTGGACATACATATGGGGTGATTGGTGTACGGATTGATTCTGATCGTGTATGGACTAATCATCCCGAGATTCAAATACGCTGTCCATGATTCACCCATAATATTATTGTACCATGGTTGAACTGCACAAACATGTTTTCATTGGTCACTTATATAACTTGTTTTTCAAGAATAACTTCTAACAGAAAGAGCTGGAACACCTGTCTTGTCTTGTCTTTCTCTGGGGAAATTGACGCTTACCTTGCTTCTCCCAGGGGAAAAGAGGAAACGTTGCCTAAAATGCTTCGTTACCACAAGCGCAAACCCGCCGTCTGTGTAAAAGTGAAGTCTGTGTCTTTAAAATCACACGGTGTGTTTATTTTCCGGTGAAATGTGTGACCCCCCCTCCGTATTTACCCCGGTAGGTGTAAGCGATGTGTGATTCATTCCTGCTCGATGGCTCTGCTGCCATCTTACACTTACACTTACACTTATACACACACACAACACAATTAATCATATATATATAGCGCCTTTCACAACAGAGTCGTTTACAGTATTAATTGTGTTGTGTGTGTGTGTGTGTGTGTGTTATTCAGCTGCGCTGTGGGCTGTGTTTGACTTATTGTTTACCGATTATTAAAATCAGACTTGCGAACTATTTGCTTTATACAGTTTAAATACGACTGCAAAGTATAACTACAGTTAATCAGCACATTTCAGATTGGAGAACACAGAACAGATCCGTGGTAAAACCTGTAATTTTAAACCATTTAATAAAATGTTAATCCTTGAGTTTAACCCGGATGTTTCGGCACACTAGCATTAATCCCCAACACTTAAAAAAGAAAAACTTAATATAGCAAAATATTACAGCCTTAGTATTACAGCACAGTATATTAGGCGAACTCATGCCTGAGTGTAAGTAATTAAATATTATTGATGTTAATTCGAAAACTCTTCTGATACACGTACAGTAACCTACTGTGCTGTGCGGACGTATATTTAATGTTTAATTATACTGAAAATTTTAAATCCCGCAATATATGTAGGCTGTGTTAAACATATCAATTTTATTATTATTATTATTAATATAATCTTACCTTGAAACATAGAATACCTTTACATTATTCCAGAATCTTAATAAAATGGCGACTCTGCCTTTAAAATCCCGACACTTAATTTCACTTTCGTTTACAGGCAGGAGATGATCAGCTCCGTTTCATGCAAAAAATGGACACGGACTCAGCGGCACATCGTAGGATTTTTGGGGGAAATTATCTATGTGACTTAATAATTAGTAACAATAACCGCAATTCGGTTATAACACACACATTCTGCATGATCGTGCATGTAAAACGCGGTAATGCAATAACACTTAAATCATTAACAGTGGCGATGTGAGAAATTTAGAAATGGGGGGATCAAAGCTATTGGGGGAGGGGGGCGTCAAAGACAAAACTGTGTAATTTTATAATTTCATCAAAATATATTAACTAGTGCAGCAAAGTAAAGGTCAATCTAAACACTTGAATCACACTTTTTTATTTCCAATGCTGAACAAGTACAGGTAATATATTTTACAGACAGAACATTAAACAAAACAAGAGTAAAAAGATATTCAGACAGATCTGTAGTGTCAGTGTGTCCATGCACTTTGTGAGCCTGTCAGCGTGTGTCATCCCCTCCTGTCCCCCGTGGCCTGCAGTATGGTGTGGCTGTGACCAGGTATGACAGGAGAGGCTACCGCCCACGCCAACACCAGCTCTTGTTTGGCCCTGGAGCCACACTGATCCGGCCACATCCAGACAGCAGAGCTCAGCAGTGAGGGGCGGGGCCACACAGGCCAGGCTGATGGGTTTGTCTCCATCGGCATCTCCGTCAGCTCCCTAAGCGATGGCAGTTTTGTTCTGCATTTGCCCTATGAGGAAAAGAAGAAGGTAAGAATCGGCCTCAGACCTGATCATGTGACACATTCTGATCGTGTGACCATGTAGTTATGTGTCTTCACTCCAGTCTCTGCCCCAACTGTCGGCAGGTGTGAGGCAACAGTGCTAACCACTGCACCACCATGCCGCCCGTATGTCAGGATTCTTTTTTCAAGTAATGTAAATATCAGTTGCTAAACTTGTCATGTATGTTTTGCTACGAAGTTTGCATCATGATTAACAGTTAAAATTACAGTTTGAACGCCAATGATCTTGAATGCAAAAAATGAATATGCTGCCTCATGACAACACATGTAATGCACTGTACCTACACAGATTATGAAACAGACCTTGCTGATGTCAAGTGGGCATGAAATGGGATATAATGTAGGAACTTAACTTAATGTTCTAGTTGTAATTATTCATTTCATCATTAAAGTTTTCCTATAGATATCATCTGAGATTCAATAGGCAAATTATTTTGTGAAGGCATAGAAACTTTAATAAGAAATGCAATTCGGGACTTCCGGTATGGCCGCAAGCTAGACGGTCACGTTCGAGCCTGCTCTCTACAACCTAAACCCTTGCCTAAACCCTTCCATTGATTATACATAGGGATCAAAATGGCTTTGTGTCAGGTCGGCAAGGTCTATACAATGTTAGGAGGGTTCTTAATGTTATTCAAGCATTAGATAACACTAAGGATACGGCCCTCCTATCCCTGGATGCTGAAAAAGCGTTTGATAGGATAGAATGGGCCTATCTTTTTGACGTGTTAAAACGATTTGGATTGGGACCAAAATTTCGAAAGTGGATACAACTATTATATTTACACCCAACTGCAGAGATTCTAACAAATAAGAACGTGTCTAAACCAATTTTAGTTAAACGTGGTTGTCGACAGGGATGTCCGTTATCCCCGTTGCTCTTTACTTTAGCAATGGAGCCCTTGGCTATAGCTGTACGGTCACATTCACACATAACCGGAATCATGGTTGGTCAGGTAGAACACAAGTTGTCGCTATATGCAGATGATATCATTTTATTCCTTTCACAACTAAATTCATCAATCCCAGCTTTGTTAAAACTAATTGATGGGTTTGGTCATATTTCAGGATATGTAATTAACAGATTAAAATCATCAATCTTATTGCTAGATAAAGGAGAAAATCCACCAGTAGCCGTTTCACAATTCAAATCAGTTTCTAAATTTACTTACTTAGGAATACTTATCCTTCCAAATTTAGATTTAATTGTTCAACATAATTACGAATCGATAAATAACAAAATTAAAGATAGTGTCAATAGATGGAGTCTTCTCCCCATGTCCCTTATAGGTCGAATTAATATTTACAAAATGAATATACTTCCAAAATTGTTGTATGTTTTTCAGAATATTCCCTTGCCACCCCCTGCTGATTGGTTTAAAGCATTTAAGAAACTGCTTCTTGATTTTATATGGTCAAACAAACGTGCTAAAATAAGACTGTCACTACTCCATTTACCCTACGATGAAGGAGGCTTGATGTGCCCAAACATAGAATGGTACTATTGGGCAGCTCAGCTCAGATCTATAGGGTGCTATTTTTGTAAAAAGGACCCTCCCCAGTGGACAGAAATGGAAAGTGACATCTTGAGCCCTCCATTACCTTTGTACCTTCTTTCTGATACAGAAGTTAATTTGATGAAGAAAACTAAAAACCCAATAGTTAAAAACATGGTTAAAGTGTGGTATAATGTTAAAAGGCACATTAAAGAACCAGTTATTTTATCACGGCTAACCCCAATTTGGGGAAATCAGAACTTCCCCCCGGGGAGAGCCGATGCAGTGTTTAAACAATGGGCTTTAAATGGATTGGAGAAAATTCAAGATCTATATCCCACTGGCTCTGATAACATGATGTCATTTGACATGCTTAGACACAAATATAACATTCAAAGAAAATATTTTTTCAAGTATCTCCAACTTAGAAGTTATATAGGAACAAAACAAAAAAACCTATTGAAACCACCCAAATCTAAATTAGAAGAAATGATAAGTGAAAGTAGCCTTAAAAGAGGAGCAATCTCACAATTTTATAAATTATTGTTATCACACTCCCCAGATAATTCAACCTTGAAATTAGAAGCTTGGAAGAAAGATCTGAAAATAAATTTGTCACTAGATGAGTGGCAAGTGGTTTGCCGTAAGGCATATAAGCAAACTATAAACTCTCGGTTGAGATTGTTACAGTACAAGTGGCTTATGCGTGTTTATGTCACCCCTGTTAGACTAAACCAATACAATCCGAATATCCCAGACATATGTACAAAGTGTGGGGACGAAAAGGGTACACTGTTTCACTGTGTTTGGGAATGTAGAGAAATTAAAACATTTTGGGGTGAAATAAAGGAAACGGTGAAGTCTATTATTTCTAAAGACCTTCCTTTGGAACCTTCCTTTATAATTTTAGGTTTATACCCCAAGCACACAGTATATGCAAAAAATGAGAAGTTGTTTATTGATATTTGCTTATTACAAGCTAAAATGTTGATTGCACTGCATTGGAAATGTAAAAAACGACCAAGTATTGGACAATGGGTTAAACAGATGTTGGCTACTCTTCCATTGGAACGCATTACATACTTGTTAAAAAGAAAAAAGGACTTGTTTGAAAGTATTTGGAGGCCTTTCATGCTTTTTGCAGAAGGCACAGACTTAACTGAAGATCAAGAGGAGGAAGATGGTTAGGAAACATTACTCATTCACGGAACAGCTCGATATGAGCTGGTTGATACCTGATATCTTGTGTCAAAGGGCATTATTGAGGTTATATATGGTATAATTGTATTTTGTGTCTGAGAGGATGTTCTGTTGTATGTAAAAAAAAAATAAAAAAAAAGACAAATAAACATATTGTTGGAAAAAAAAAAATACACAAAATAAATGAAAAAGTGGCATCTACATGGGGAGCTCTGGGCCGCTGCATCTGCGAACGCCGCAATGATAGTGTGTGTGCGTTTGTCCCCCCTTGAAGGTCAAGTAAGTTTTATTTAAATTTATTTTCTATATAGCGCCAGATTACAGCAGAAGTTATTTAAGGTTACCTTTCCTGTAGAACAGGTCTATACATTGTCCTTTTATTAAACAAACTAAATAGCCTTATGTTATTTATCTTATTTGCACAACATTTTTGTCTCTACACGGTCACATGTTTGCAATTCTCCTCTGCTCTCTGTATCACGCATGGCGGAGTTCCGCCCCATGCGCACACACAGGTGAGCACACTCCCACCAGCGGACAGAGAGCGCGCGTCGGAAAATATGTCGCATCAACCACTTGAAAAGCAGACAAAAAAATATGTTTTTTTTATTATTAATTTGCAGCTCAAGACAAACATCCACAATAGGCTCCAATGAGACCATCTTGCAGCCTGCATGCGGATCTCAATAAATGGGCCAGATGTCTCTGACTTTGCATATCAAGAGGCTCTAGAAATGTTCTTCCAGAAGCCCAGAAAGATACACTGCAGTGACAAAAGCTGCACACTTTGTGGGTAACTGTCATAAAAAGAAATGTTGTGATGTTCAGTTCAGCCTCTTGTTATATTGACTGTTGTCATTAAAAGACTGTTGTCATTAAAAGAACACCATGAATTCTGTTGGTGTCCATCTGCCCCCCCCCCAACTCTGTGTGTCATTTTAGTTTGTCTGCCTCCTCATCTGTACAAGTCATTCTTTCTATGATGCAAAAAAGTGTGACAAAACACAACAATGTAACTATCTTTCAATGAAAGTGAAACTGAAACTACAGCAAAACTTGATTTATTGGTCTGAACTCCATGACCTCATTCTCACTCATTCTGTTTAGAAAATAACTCAGTGTTTTTATAATGAAACATCATTAAAACTAAACTTAATGTTAATATCTGAATTAACATGGACTGTAATCAAATTTAGTTTTCTGTCCAGTAATAAAATTGATACAAACTTGTTGCTTGTACAGAAAACATCTGTTTATTAATGCACAAGTAAATGTACCGGTTTACTTCCTTTCCCTGCCCTTCTGACAAAGTAATGCTGTTTAGCCTGCTGCACTGTATCAATAAGCAGGCAGCAGTCTGCTTTACTGCAGACATGGAAGCCTCTCAAACCTGCTGGGGTACAGTATGTTTATGTATGTTAATACCTATGAAAACAATAATAATAAAATGAATCAGCAGTCCTCCTGACCTTTTCAGCTAGTTTTTTATACATGCTCTGTATGTAGCAGTAGACATTCCTCCTCCCCCACTAACATGTCAGGACCAGTTCGTACCAACCCTGATGTCACCAGCCATTCAAGATTCCACGGCTGTTACGCACTGAGTACTACTTCAGTACAAAAGACAAATAGCCAATTGGTACAAACCAGTTAGCTCACATAATAACATAAGAAAGTATGTATTAACATTTTTACCTCATGGAAACTGTGCAAGTAAAATATGTAAATGACAAAGTAAGTGTGTCCATGTAAATATTCAATCATTTATTTAAGGCTAATGCAGAAGTCTTGTGGAGCCCGTACCTTGATGAGTCACACCTGCTTGGGAGGCACAATATTACACAATTTTAGCCAAAAGGTTTTAACCCTTTGAAGCCTGTCCATTTTGAGTGTTTTTTATCCCTTTGATTTCAGGCATATTACATGGCATGTATATGAGTTACCCACATATGCTGTATATGTTTGTTTTCTGGACATTCTGGGCTGCTCAGATCTCTCAGTTTATTAAGGCACAAGTACATTTACTGGTTTGCACAGGGAAGCTTGGCCATATTTTTAGATGACTTTTGCGAATCCCGTTTGGAGCATGACATAAGGAGAGGTAGGAGGACACACATCATGTACCATGGTACCACCCTAAGAGCTGCATTACATGTTCCAAAGCACAGAATTCAGCCGTCCAGAGATGGCTTGCTTGGACCTGGAGTCTATGTCAGTCAGAACTTTCAGAAGACCAAAGCCTACGCAATATATCTACCCTCCAATGAGCGGAAAGCTGTACTCAGGCTGAGGGTAAAGTAAAGAAGGTAAAGAAGATTCACTACCAGGGACACCCCCTCCAAAATACATCCCTACTTAAAATATAATGTCCCCCCTCTCTTTTATTATTAGTAAGAGAAGATTATAAAGAACTACACAAAGATTATCCCTCATCCTCAAAAACTGACCTTACAGGATGTTCTCTGTTTGTAACCAACATGGAACAGTTGTGGTTGTTCAAGAAGTTCTTCCCTGTGGGTGGTGTGTTTATTGATGTCAGGCTGTTTTGCTTGCTAGGTTGACATCCCATTCTAAATCATTAGGCATCAATATTGAGCCCCCTTTGGAGATATAACTGCTGCCACTCATCAAGGAAGGCTTTTCAAAAGATTTTGTGTGTCTGTGAAAATAAGCCCATTAATCTGCAAGAGAATTTACGAGGTTCGGCACTGATGTTGGATATGAAGGCCTGACTCGTAATCCCTATTCTAGTTCATCCCAAAGGAGTGTGATGGGGTTGACGTCAGAGCTCCGTCTGGGCCAGTCTATTTGTTCCACACCAAACTCACTCAGTCATGTTTTTTGTCATGCTGGAACAGAAAAGGGCATTCCCCAACCTAGGCCTGTCAAAAACATATGGTGAAGCATTAAGAGTTCCCTTCACTGGAACTAAGGGGTCTATGCCAACCCCTGATAAACACCCCCATACCATTATCTCTCCTCCACCAAACTTTATAGCTGACACAATTCAGTCAGGCAGGTAACATTCTCCTGCCATCTGCCTAATCCATATGCATCCATCAAATTGCCATACAGAGAAGCATGAATTGTCACTCCCCAGAATGCTTCCACTGCTCCAGAGTCCATTGGCAGAGTGCTGTACCCCACTCCCTCCAAAGCTTGGTACTGTGCCTGGTGATCCATTGGCAGATGGTATGGGTGACATGAGCAGCCACCCTGGGCAGCATCTTGATTGGGACGGCACAGGGTGCCCACCTAACCCTCTCTGCGTGAAACAGGCATGGCATGAGGTAGCAGTGAGTGTGTCCTTATTTTCTAGCCTTACCAGATCATCCACACAGTACCAAAGGCATTATAATGATGTCAGGAGGCGAGGAAAATAGAAGCTCGCTGCTGAATGAGAGCAGCAGCTGGCAATGTGGACTTAATCATGCTTGGTGTTTTTAATTTTGGGTCTGCAGCTTGTAAAATGTAAATAAAAGTGCAATCTTTGTTCAAACAAAGCACAACCTACAGTTTTTAAGGTGTTTTAAATTCTACCAATAAAAGACAAAAATTTTATTTTTCTACATCTCACAATTTAGATTCCTTACGAAGCTACAGATGATTCAGCTCTTCTGCCAGCTGGCCCTCCTTGCTCCTCCTTGTATTCTATAATAAATTGCATATGAATGAAATAAAAGAACAAAATACCATTAGTGCACTTCCAGCACGTATCTGTGTCAATTACAAGCATCATGCACCTGCACATTTATAAAACGCGCCGCCTAAATACCGTGTAACAATATGCCACTGACTTTGGACGTGATTTTTGTTGCCTCAAGTCTCCCCCATGGTTGCATGAGTGTGGAGTCTGCATGTTCTCCCCATGTCATCGTAGGGTTTCCTCCAACTACTCCGGTTTCCCCCCCACAGTCCAAAAACACGATGAGGTTAATTGGAGTTACCATATTGTGGTGTGTTGGTGTGCTTGGGTGTGTGTGAATGGTGTGTGAGTATCAATTAATTGATAGTTTAGGTTACAGAAAGTTAGGTCGAGCTGTTATATGATTGTGCCTTACTGAATGAATGTAGGTCTATATCATAAGAACATTACATAGCAGTAAAATATTATGGGTATGAAGCATGTAATTTAAGATTATTTGTAATCATATATGGGGCGGCATGGTGGTGCAGTGGTTAGCACTGTCGCCTCACACCTCTGGGACCCGGGTTCGAGTCTCCGCCTGGGTCACATGTGTGCGGAGTTTGCATGTTCTCCCCATGTCGTCGTGGGGTTTCCTCCGGGTACTCCGGTTTCCCCCCACAGTCCAAAAACATGCTGAGGCTAATTGGAGTTGCTAAATTGCCCATAGGTGTGCATGTGTGAGTGAATGGTGTGTGAGTGTGCCCTGCGATAGGCTGGCCCCCCATCCTGGGTTGTTCCCTGCCTCGTGCCCATTGCTTCCGGGATAGGCTCCGGACCCCCGCGACCCAGTAGGATAAGCGGTTTGGAAAATGGATGGATGGATGTAATCATATATAAGGATAAAAATGAAAGGAATGCTTGATATTAACCATTACAAGCTAACGTGAAATATACGTATTTTGATATCCAAATTCAGCTTTGTAGTGTTTCCGTGGGGGGTGGCACGGTGGGTAACACTGTCAGCTCATACTGTGGGGACCCGGGTTCAAGTCTCCCCCAGGATTCCCTGTGTGTGGAGTGTGCATGCCCTCCCTGTGTCGTCATGGGCTTTCCTCTGGGTATTCCAGTCTCCCCCAGGATTCCCTGTGTGTGGAGTGTGCATGCCCTCCCTGTGTCGTCATGGGCTTTCCTCTGGGTATTCCAGTCTCCCCCAGGATTCCCTGTGTGTGGAGTGTGCATGCCCTCCCTGTGTCGTCATGGGCTTTCCTCTGGGTATTCAAGTCTCCCCCAGGATTCCCTGTGTGTGGAGTGTGCATGCCCTCCCTGTGTCGTCATGGGCTTTCCTCTGGGTATTCCAGTCTCCCCACACAATCAGCTCATACTGTGGGGACCCGGGTTCAAGTCTCCCCCAGGATTCCCTGTGTGTGGAGTGTGCATGCCCTCCCTGTGTCGTCATGGGCTTTCCTCTGGGTATTCAAGTCTCCCCCAGGATTCCCTGTGTGTGGAGTGTGCATGCCCTCCCTGTGTCGTCATGGGCTTTCCTCTGGGTATTCCAGTCTCCCCCAGGATTCCCTGTGTGTGGAGTGTGCATGCCCTCCCTGTGTCGTCATGGGCTTTCCTCTGGGTATTCAAGTCTCCCCCAGGATTCCCTGTGTGTGGAGTGTGCATGCCCTCCCTGTGTCGTCATGGGCTTTCCTCTGGGTATTCCAGTCTCCCCACACAATCAGCTCATACTGTGGGGACCCGGGTTCAAGTCTCCCCCAGGATTCCCTGTGTGTGGAGTGTGCATGCCCTCCCTGTGTCGTCATGGGCTTTCCTCTGGGTATTCAAGTCTCCCCCAGGATTCCCTGTGTGTGGAGTGTGCATGCCCTCCCTGTGTCGTCATGGGCTTTCCTCTGGGTATTCCAGTCTCCCCCAGGATTCCCTGTGTGTGGAGTGTGCATGCCCTCCCTGTGTCGTCATGGGCTTTCCTCTGGGTATTCCAGTCTCCCCCAGGATTCCCTGTGTGTGGAGTGTGCATGCCCTCTCTGTGTCGTCATGGGCTTTCCTCTGGGTATTCCAGTCTCCCCACACAATCATGCAGTGGTGAACTGGAGTCACCAAACTGTGCATTGTTGTAAATGGTGTATGAATGTGCCCCCTTATCCTTGTACAGGAGAAGCAGGAACAGACAATGGATAGAAAGTAGGTGGTGCCTCATTTTATTAAGCCATTGGATCCTTTTTCAGTGCACATTCAGTTTGGTTAGTTCTGTTTAATACATACAAGAAGATAAATGTTACTCAAGACCATGTGGATTCCAGCTGTGATTCCATTGTTGGAAGATCTGAGAGCAACGTGACAATGGGGAAGTGGCCTGCATCTTTGAAGGCAGCAAACAGGAGTGGGAGCTTGTCAGTGGTGAAACAGAAACCCTGATATCTGTCCAGCATCGAGTGACACTGTCAGGCTACGAATGGGAGACCTTGGATTATATTGTTATGCTGAAACAGAGCAACGTGACAATGGGGAAGTGGCCTGCATCTTTGAAGGCAGCAAACGGGAGTGAGAGCTTGTCAGTGGTGAAACAGAAACCCTGATATCTGTCCAGCATCGAGTGACACTGTCAGGTTACGAATGGGAGACCTTGGATTATATTGTTATGCTGAAACAGAGCAACGAGTCCGACAGTCACTCAAGTTTTACTGAAACAGAAACTGAATACAAAAAATAAGCAAAACAAAGACAATGATAAGTTGCAGCACTAAAGACTAAAGCTATTTTCAAGTAAACAAATTTAGATACTAGTGCCATAATGAATATCCTTTATCTGAGATGTAGGTGCAGTAGATAATATACCATCTAATGTACCCACATCATTCCCATATATGGCATTGGTGGAGAGGTTGCGTCAGGTTTACATCTGGAGTTTCACTGCGGTACACAAAAAGAAGTCGTTCATATTGTGTTTTTTATTATTGTCTTCCTACATTCAAACATATATTCCATTTTCATCCATCCATCCATATAATCGAATAAAACTGGATGCTGTAATACTTGTATGGATTTTTCCTATGATTAATCAAAGATCAACAGCGTCTTACTAAAGAAATCAACCTCCATAGAAGATTATTGTATTTGATCAAAATAAACATTTATGTACTGAGTTTTAAAGAACAATGCATTCCCTAAACTGTTAAAAAGAAGGAAGTGACCGAGAATAAATATGAGTAATACAATTATATTAACAATTCCAAAATGACATTGAAGATTATAAAGAACTATACTGGGATTATAGATAAAACTTCAATCCTGCTGGGATCCCAAACACAATCTTCCTCCAAACCACTGGGAACCATTCCGCAGTTGGGGGGCACCCAGGCTGTGTCATACCCATGCTGATGCCAGGATTTTTGGAGGGGGTGTCCCTGCCGGTCGATCTTCTTTACTTTTCCTACTCGAATCCTCAGCTTGAGTACAGCTCGCCTCTCATTGTAGGGTAGATTTTTTGGGTAGACTCTGGCCTTCTGAAAGCTCCGACTGACATAGACTCCAGGTCCAAGCATGCCGCCACTGGACCGCTGAAATCCGTGTTTTTGAATATTATATGCAGCTGTCAGGGTGGTACCATGGTACATGATGTACCTCCTCCTACCTCTCCTTATGTCACGCTCCAAATGGGATTCAAATGGTGCACCAAAGTCATCATTAAAGTTTGCCATACTTTCTTCTGCCAACTAGTCCCTTTGCTTCTGGAGTAATACACTGATGTTTTCTGTACCAGACCTACAAAATAGTTACAATTAACAGTGCTGGTACATGACATGATAATAAACATAATTATATGATCTTGCTATACATTTATTTAAATTATTTTTTTGTCATACTGATGCTCACTTTATGGTGTATTATAATCAATGAAGAGTGAATTATATTTTGGGGTTTCACACTTACCTCTTCGACTGAAAATCCACTTAAGTCAGTTCCTTCAGAGCGATGAATTAAGTGTTCCCTGTACTTTAATTTTCATTAAAAGATAAATGTAGATACACTGGTTTTGTCACGCCCATATTGTGTTACAGTAAAGAATTTCTTCCTCCTCAACACAAACCAATACACTAAAAATAAAATATAAAACCAGTTTGCCTTCATAACAATATATTTTTGTGTTCATTATTCTGAAGCAAGCTAGAAACTCGGATTTGATTTTGTGCGCTCTTGCTAAAAGTAAGGCATACATACATAATGTAAATCATTAAAATCTGCAAAGTAAGTTTTGCATGGAGTTTCGCTTTTCATGTTACAGAGAACATGAGTCACAGAAAAACTGTAAAAGAAAAAGATAAAAATATAACCACATGAGAGGGGTGCTGTTATGAACCACGGGTGAAGACGGGCAGGTAGGCAGGCGGGAGGGAGGAGTGAGGAGCGGTGGTCGGACTGTCCGGGACCTCCTCGGGGACTAGGGCAGGAAAGACTGGAGCTGGGTCAGGGACAGGAGTGGGGCCAGGAACAAGAGCCCCTTGAGGGTCACTTGAGGCGGAGGGAGCACCTTGGGTGTGGGCGCGGGAGCTGCAGGCAGAGGGAGTGCCTGCTCGGGAGCTGAGGCAGAGGGAGTGCCTCCTTGGGCTGCGCTGGCGACAGCGGAGGCGGCTGCTCGGACTGCGCTGGAGCCGCAGGCAAACGTCCGGCGGTGGTGGCAACGTCCAGGGTGATCGGGGGTCTTCCCCGGTTACCGGTAGCGAGCGAAGTCGGGGAGAGGGAAGCAGCTCCCAGGACGAGCGTCGGGACTGGCGCCGGCTTTCTCTTCTTCCTCCTCTTGCTCGCGGTTGCTGCGGGAGGCTGCTCCAGGTCTGACGGCGGGGAAACCGCCTCTGGGGCGTGCGGCGTGGCCAGCACGAACCTCCGCTCTGTTATGCACTGGGTCAGCCGCCGGAGATTTTCGGGATGTCCCGAAAAGGATGTCCCGGCTCTGGCTTGCCAGGTTCCACGCCTGGGGATCTTCCCGGACGTCGGGCTGGGTGATCCAGTACAGCACCTCTTCGACGAGACCGAGGTAACATTCCTCGGTCACGGTGGATGCTTTCGTTGTCAGGTCAGTCATTCTGTTATGAACCGCAGGTGAAGACGGGCAGGTAGGCAGGCTGGAGGTAGGGAAGGACGACGCAGGCAGGCAAAAGACGGGGAAAACCGGGGATTTATTGGGGAAACAACAAGGGAACATGGTAACAGGAACACAACGCCAATGACCGACCAGAAACCAGGGTAAGACACAGACTGAAATAGACAAGACTGGGCGAAAATAATCGGACACAGCTGGGTATAATGGGGAAGCACACGTGGATAATCAGGGGGCGTGGCACACATGAGGATCGTACGAGCCGGGCATGACAGGTGCAGTGATTAGCACTGTTGCCTCACACCTCTGGGACCAGGTTTTGAGTCTCTAATAGGATTCCATGTGGGTGGAGTTTGTATCTCCTCCCTGTGTTGTTCTGGGGTTTCCTCTAGGTACTCCAGTCCAAAAACATGGTGAGGCTAACCAAATTGCCCGTAGGAGGAAGTGTGCCCTGCATTGGTTGGCCCCCACCCTGGGTTGTTCCCTGCGTTGCACCTGCAGCCTCCACAATAGGCTCTGGCCCCCCCTGCAACCCTGACTAGGACAAGGAGTTTCAGGAAATGTATGGATAGACAGATAACCATAAGAGAGAACAGAGTCAAGGCTGGTTTACTATGGACACAAAAGGGCACAAAAACCATCACATCTGTCTTCAGTATTTTGCAGGATCATCCTTCTCACGGTTGTTTGGTACAAACCCTCAACCCTGACGGTGTGAGGTGACAGAATGCACCCCCCCCCCCCCCCCCCAAGAGTTATGGTACAAACAGATTCTTGAAAATCATTCAAATTAATCAAACAATTCAATCTGAATTCATTTAGTAGGTACTTTTATCTAAATTGAGTTGCATGTTTGATAAAACAGGGTCAGACATTCCCTGGAATGATTAGGAGGATAAGTGTATGGCCCAGGAGCCCAACAGGGATAGATTTGAACCGGTGACTTTCCACAGAGACACATCATTCTAACCCATTTATCCACACTTCACAGCTCCAATTCAAACTAGAGATAGGGTAATAAAAATGAAAACTTTACTGATCCCTGTGGAGAAGAATTTCTATTGTACTGTACTGTACCACAGATGCGGGACAAGAAGCTGGCAAGGAAATGGGGGTGACAATCCACTGAACGTTCCCAGACAAATGGGATTTATTAACATAACTGAATACAACCAGGCATAACTACAAAATAAAGAGACCACGAGGGGTGAGAACAAACAGAAAAAATAAAGGACAAAGTAAAACCATTAGGGAAACCAGACAATACAGGGAGCAGGACTAGGAAACAAGGCAAACTATGACATACAGTAATAAAAATTCAATGACTCACTGAGGAACTGAACACAGGCACTTAAATACGGAGAAACACCGAGGCAAACAGGGAAGAGGTGCAAAGTATAATCAAAGTAACAAATCAAAAAGGACTCGGGACAACAAGGAAGAGGTGGGGCAGATTACAGTGAAACAAGCATGAAACTAACAAAGCTTAAGATAAACCAAAACCATAAACTAGGAGGCATAACACAGAGTGCTGAGTGCACTAGACAAAAGCCAAACTGAAACAGGGCACATGCACGGTAAACCAAACAGGGAAGGAGAATAACGGCAACAAACACTTTCACAACAAAAGCTAATATTTAAACAAAACAGGTGAGGCTGCTTCCAGAGAAATGCTTGTTAGAGAAATATGTACTTTTTTTATTGTCATTTTGCTAGATGCCATTTCTTAGAAATAACACCCTGCAGCAGCTTGATCTTAATTTAGCAATAACACGTCTTAAGAACTGTCGCTTGAATATTTCCACCCCATACATGGTGATAAACAATGTTGAATGTTATTTGCATATCCTGTTTGTGTACCTCGATAAAAGACACTGCGAGGGGAGTTCCTCCTTCGAAGTTGGCTGAGTTCGACTGAGAGGCTGACACCTCAAGGTCGAGACCGGACTTCCCTTGCAGCAAGTAAAAAGTCATCACAGCTGTCTGTGTTGTTCTGTGTTCAGAGACTGGTTGGTTTCCAGCGTATCTTCAGAAGAAGAAAACCCTAACAATGGTGGAGAAGAGGATGGCCAGCAGGTGGATGACGTGCAACACCTGCTAGCCAAGTAGGGAGGAGACACAAAGGGCAGCGCAGGACGGGCCTTGATGCTGACATACGCTATTACACCTATATGGCTGCTTTTGAGAATTTGTAAATTTGGCTTGTGCCTCCAGACTAACTAGTTAATTATTTTTCTATGCTTTTCTGTATTTCTCATTGTTTTTGACCGTATATAGGCCTGTCACTATTTTATGAATGTTAGGAATTCAGTTTATCAGGCCCTGATGCAACCCATGTACTATGCTCTGTAGGGTATAGGGCTTAGAAGTCAAGAGCGCTACGATATGAAATAGAAATGATAAAGATGCATTAATCTTCTATTTGAACACAAATGTCTCATTTTAAAGAAGAAAAAAATAAGCAATTTCCTCTTACCCGCTGTCTTGCATTGTGCTAGGGATGATGGATGCTTATTAATTCTTTGGCCACTTTACTCTCAGGGGCCTTAATCCTCTTTGTGGACAGATAGCCCGTCGTTATTTATCGACCAAAGGACGATGCAGTCTGGGACAACAGTAATAATCAGGGGCGCCGCTAAGGGGGGGAAAGTTGGGACAATTCTAAGGGCCCACGCCCTTTAGGGGCCCCCAGAGATCTGCTTTATTAATAATAACACTACTAGCAGTAAAGTAAAAGAAATTAAAAAATGTATCTACAAAAGAGTTACAAATAAAACAAAATTACGGCTTATTTCTGCATCTCCAGTCAAATTACACCCCTCTCTGATTCACTGCATGGTTCAGCCCATCCTACCTAGCGTAGAGTGTCGCTGCTGAGTGAGAGCAGGTGCAGATATGTCAAGTTCAACAAAGAAGCATAAGTCCGGTCATCGGAAACGACAAGCGAGGTTACATAGAGCAGAGAGAGAGAAAACGGGCCGACAATTACTCACTAAGTTTTTTGAAAAGAAAGGTATTCACGAAGCTTCCTTTGATGTAATGTTGGCGCTACTTGCATAGCGAACCATTAACGTTATCTGATACTGAATAGAACAGGTTACGTTTTTCACCAATGAAAATTAAATATGTAATTTTTTGTCCAGATATAGATCTTGAATTTGTTGCAAATATGCCAGCATTATCTTATTGGCTAACTATGCTGGCGGACTTTAAATACTACCACCGTGTATGACAGCAGATAGTTCACTAATAATGAGATCTTCCTAATACTGTACAGATGCAGCCTCGCCCTCACCCACTCTTCCTCACGAAGTTCCCCCGGCTCTTCTCCCAGTTGAAGAAGGAGGTAACCAGAATGTCACTGAGATCCATCCTTTTAAAAACAGGCTAAAAGGCATTGCAGTTTGATTATAAGCATTAATTATACTATTTCAATGTCTGACATAGCCTTACTTAGTCAATATTAAAGATGAATTTTTCTTTTTGTAGATTGATTTTATGCAGAAACAGTAAATTATTAATCAGGTTTATTATGTAGAATGATTGAGAATAATGCTCAATGGATATTGAATATTGCTGAAAATTATATAGTATTAAGGGGTATTCTACATACTATTATAATTTATTTTAATACTGATTAACTAGTCAAACTCATTTCATATCAGCATAATAGTGTGGTACAGAACCTCTTTCAGTGTAGACATGTTCTGAATGAATTATGTATACGTCTTTTGTATACACTAGGGCCAGGATGCTCCTCAAGCCAGTCTGTCAGGGAGGTCACAGAAAGAGATTTTAAAACAGCAGAGGAGGCTCAGGAGAGAATCTGTAGCAGCAACAGCTCAGATGAGAAGGAGAAAGAAGTGAGGAGCTTACAGTTTAAGGGACAGAGTGAAGATAAGATGGACACTTTAGATACTGAGCCGCATGACCTGTTGTCAGTTGACCCAGGTTTGTGGCCTACAAAATTAACTGACAAAGACAGAGCAACTATCGTTTGTAAATTGGCACAAAAAGAAGAAAGAGACATGCCTCATGACTCACAGGGAAAGCCATTTCCAGACTACTTGAAATACTGTAAGGCAGCAAATGGTAGAGTAAAGATGAGAAGGGATTGGTTGATTTATAGTGAGAGTACAGATGCACTGTTCTGCATCCCATGTGTTCTTTTCTCTCAGGGGCAGAAAAGACCTTCTCATAGTCTTCTGAATAGTGACCAGGGGTACAAGATGTGTGATGTTAAGTGGCGTCGTATGTATGATAAACTCCCAAATCATGAGAATAACAGGGCTCACAGGGACTGCTATTTAAAATGGAAAAGTCTGCAGTGTTCTGAAAGAACTGCAAGTGGCATCAACATGCAGATGCAGAGAGAGTTACAGTCTGAAATTGAGAGAAATAAAGCTCTCTTGCAGAGGCTCCTTGATGTAACTCTATACTTGGCATCAAGAAATTTACCTTTCAGGGGTAAAACAAAAGACTTAGGTGATGTCCATAATGGAAATTTCCTAGGGACTTTAGAGCTTTTGTCCCATTATGACCCACTGTTGAAAGACCACTTAGAGAAAGTGAAGGCATCCAGAAAAGAAGGCAGGTTAACTCATTATTTGAGCTCAGACATCCAGAATGAGTTTATTGAATTGTGTGGCCAAAGAGTGCAAAAAAACATCTTGAAGGAAAGGGAAGATGCCATATATTATGGGATCATTTGTGATGCTACGCCTGACATTTCTCACACTGAGCAGAATGTTGTGCTCATACGATATGTGCATTACAATAAAAATATGAAAGACTGGGAAATTACAGAAAGATTTCTTGAATTCAAGGATTTCTACAAGAAAACAGGAAGTGAAATAGCAGGAATGATACAGAGTGTGCTTATGGATCAAGGGATAGACATTAGTGATTGCAGGGGGCAAGGTTATGATAATGGGGCAAATATGTCTGGGAAGATCAAGGGAGTCCAGGCCCAAATTTTACAAAAAAATAATCTTGCCACATTTTCACCTTGTGCTTCCCATACATTGAACCTTGTGGGTGTGCACGCAGCAGGCTCTAGCCCTGAAGCCTCTACATTTTTTGGCTACATCAATCGCCTGTACAGTTTTGTAAGTGCCAGTCCAGAGCGATGGGCTATATTCAAAGACACTGTAGGCTGCTCTCTGCATAACTTATCTGACACTCGATGGAGTGCTCGAATAGATGCTGTCAAACCTGTGGCAAAACATTTGCCACGGGTAAAAGAGGCCCTGAGTGCTATACTAAGCACATGCAGTCTTTCAAATGAGGCCAGGGCAGAAGCTTTCGGACTCAGAAAGTACTTTAGCTCATTTGATGCTATTGTGCTTTTGACCATTTGGGTAAAAGTTTTGCAGTGCATTGATGACAGGAATATAATTCTCCAGTCAGGGAAAATTTCCCTGGAGGTTGAGGCAGCTAATGTCAGGGACCTTAAAAATGAGATACAAAATCTCAGGGATAGTTGGGATGCAATCCTTTCAGAGGCATCCTTAATTGCCAGTCAGATGGGAGTGCCACCTAAATTTAATAAGGAGCTGGGCCGTCAGAGGAAGAGAAAGAGATTATCTGATGAGACCCGTGACCCTGAAGAAAGTCAGAAGGACAGCAGTGACAAAGTGTTCCGCAACACTATTTTTTTCACTGCCATGGACCACATTATCTGTGATTTGGACACGCGCTTCAAAACAACTGCAGGTATTGTAGAGGAATTTGCTGCCATAATAAAAGTGGGGCAGTTGAGTGACTGTGATATTTCAACTGTGTGCCAGCCACTCATAAGTAAGTATACAAAGGACCTCACACCTCAGTTTGAGAATGAAATCAGGCATCTCAATGCAATATTTTCAGCCACTTTTTCTGATTGTTCTCCTCTTGCTCTCCTAAATGCAATTCATAAAATGGAACTCCAGAGCATTTTTGGAGAGGTGTGCATTGCCCTGAGGATCTTTTGCACTCTTCCAGTCACTGTTGCCTGTGGAGAGAGGGTATTCAGCAAGCTTAAATTGATAAAGAGCTACTTGAGATCAACAATGTCTCAGGAAAGGTTGAACAACCTTACCATACTGTCCATTGAAAGTCAGTTGGCTTTAAAACTGGATTTTAAGGATTTGATTGAGGATTTTGCCAGCAAAAAGTCCAGGCGTTTGGCTTTTAGCATTTAAGTCACTGGCAGGTTAAACAAAAGACCATTTCTAATTGATTTGTGTCTAATTGATTTTGAAAAGTCACTGTTGCAGTGTATTGCATTGTGTACTCTGTTTATACATGTTTGTTTGATATTTTTGATTTAGGATTTTGCCAGCAAGAAGGCCAGGTGTTTGGCTTTTAGCATTTAAGTCTCTGGCAGGTTAAACAAAAGACCATTTCTAATTTATTTATGTTGTGTCTCATTGATTGTTAAAAGTCACTGTTACACTGTACTGCATATTGCACTCTGTTTATATATTTTTTTTAGTATAACACGTTTAATCTTTAAGAATGTTGCATTTTCAATGAATATTTGATTACTGTATGTAATTTTTCTATTATATTTATTTTTGAACAATAAATCATCTGCTAGCTACAGCCATGGTAGGTCTCTGATTAAATACTGATACGGTACCTGTCAAAAGCAATAACAAAAGTAATAGGTCGGTACTATTATATTGCAGACAAAGATTTTGAATAGCTAGGTTGGCTTGTATGTTTTGAGCGGAATGGGTGTGGTAGGGGGGCCCAACCTCATATTTTGTCATAGGGCCCAAAATTGCTAGCAGCACCCCTGCTGATAAAACTGACAAACTTTATTACTTCAATGATGCATTGTTCAGCTTTATGTGCTCTTCTTGATAAAAAAGAATGTCCTTTATTTTACTGTGGGAGAAATAAACACAGTAGTATGATACATATATTTAAAAAAAATGACACAAACAAAAACATCAGTCCAGTTCCTGAAAATCTGATTTAGAAAAATACACCCCACAATTATGATTACATTTTTTTATATACAGTATATAATGCTATATATCAGGGTTCCCCAATTCCAGTCCTGGAGAACCAGTTTGCAAGGACCTGTCAAATATGCCTACTAAACCTGGCAATTGGCTGGTGAGCTGAATAAGGTGTTTGAGTATTAAAATCTGGGTGCAGACTAGGCCTGCAGGACTGGAACTGGGGAATCATGGGGAATTGAAAGTTACCATCACCAAAAATAACTTTTATTTTAAAGTTTCATAATGAAATTAATTTGCTCATCAGGATATTCTGTTTGGCAAAGTATTCCAGTACTTGGGTTTTAAATTATCCATCGTAAATCTTTGTCACCAGATGCACAGTAATCATCCCGCTAAAGCAGAACTACACTGTCATCGTATTAAAGGGGTGAGTGTGCACACAGAATCGGTTGCTCCAGCATCCACAGTGTCATTCTCCCAAGTTACTATACAGCAATTAACAATCACTGACAGCCGCTAGTAATTAAATGCCTAATAACCATCATGTAGTGATTGAAAGTGATTCAGTCTCAGCCATGGCAAATGTAATCTTATGCATAGCTATTTAACAACAATAGTATTCCCAGATTGAGGTGAGTACGAGTACAATCTTTTCATAGCTATTTCCTAGCATGGAGTATGGCGTAAGAGGCAAGTTTATGCATGCAGACAATTGCATATTTCAACTGATATGGGAATGCCACTTTGGGGTCAATGACATGCTGACCTCAGTAAAATTCCAGAAGATATTTTTCAGCCTGGATACTTCTCTCCCGTGTAGTAGTTCTCCGCTTAACAGCAACAAGAACTTAACATACATGATGGTACATAAATGTGATCTGCTGATTTCAGATCTGTAAGCATAAATGACCTTTGTTGTATTCCCTGGCCTTCAGGCTAACTGGAGTTGCTAAATTGCCCGTAGGAGTGCATGTGTGCGTGAATGGTGTGTGAGTGTGCCCTGTGATGGGCTGGCCCCCCATCCTGGGTTGTTCCCTGCCTCGTGCCCATTGATTCCGGGATAGGCTCCGAACCCCCCGCGACCCAGTAGGATAAGTGGTTTAGAAAATGGATGGATGGATGGTATTCCCTGGCCTTCAGGGAATACTTATGGTTTTAGCACTGTTCCCCTGTCGCTGCAGATACTTTGGCATGCAAGCCAATAACTCAAAAACCGTTCGACGAATCCTTTTCAATCTTTGTACAGGTATTGGTGAGGAACTAGAACTGATTTAATTTTGAAACAGTCCCAAAATGGAAGCAGCGCCACATAGTGATAATGAAAAAAGCAGCAGTTTTGATGCTTGACCCTGCTAAGACCATAATTCAATAACCGTTTGATGGATCTTTTTCAGTCTTTGCAGAGGCATTATAGGGGGCTGGAATGGAACTGATAAAATTTTGAGACAGCTCGCCAGAAAATATGAAATATGGCTCTCAGGAAATATGAAAGAGCTTTGTGCGTGGAGATGTGATCTTTCCACATGATTTCAAGTGAAAACATGAAAAGTCATCTTTAAAACGAAGGCTTTCGCTATTGCAAATGTCACACTATTTAAGGTCTCAGGAAGTCTAGGGGAAGCACAAATATATAGTGCATATAGCTGTGTCTCACATAAAAAGGTTGTGCATACTCTGCTCATATTGTTCAAAATGGAGTAACACTTTGCCATGAATTTTAAATTTTAGTATGAGCCCATATAGTTAAGTCTTAACTGTTTACACGTAAACACTTAAAAAAGATATAGCTGAGGTCCTGGATTCAGTCTCCTGCATTTTCTCTCTAACCCCCTCAAAGAATTTCTTGCAGGGATTAATTCAGTATGTTTTAACAACATATAAAAAGACCAGATGAGTTAGGAGCAACACTTTACTTGAGGGGGCACAAATAATGTCGTAGTACATCCATCCATCTATTTTCCAAACCGCTTATCCTACTGGGTCGCGGGGGGTCCGGAGCCTATCCCGGAAGCAATGTGCACAAGGCATGGAACAACCCAGGATGAGGGGCCAGCCTGTCGCAGGGCACACACACACCATTCACTCTCACACACACACCTACGGGCAATTTAGCAACTCCAGTTAGCCTCAGCATGTTTTTGGACTGTGGGGGCAAACCCCACGACGACATGGGGAGAACATGCAAACTCCACACACATGTGACCCAGGCGGAGACTCGAACCCAGGTCCCAGAGGTGTGAGGCAACAGTGCTAACCAGTGCACCTGTCAGAGTTCGCTGGTTAAAGCGGGTAGTGCGCACAGGCTGACAAGCGGGCAGGAAGCAGGCAAGCAGGCGGAGTACGGGGAAAACGGGGATTTATTCGGGATCGGGACGGAGCAGACAGCACTAAGACTAACTAACATCAATGACGGACCAGAAACTAAGGCAAGTCATGGACTGAAATAGACGAGACTGGGCGAAAATAAGTGGACACAGCTGGGCAAGATCAGGGAAGCACACGTGGGTAATCAGGGGGCGTGGCACACACGAGGATCGTACGAGCCGGGCATGAGAGCACCACCATGCCGCCCCTGAAGTAGTACACTCTTACTTAATTTATTAATTAACCAG
Organism: Brienomyrus brachyistius; assembly: GCF_023856365.1. Classification (NCBI taxonomy): domain Eukaryota; kingdom Metazoa; phylum Chordata; class Actinopteri; order Osteoglossiformes; family Mormyridae; genus Brienomyrus; species Brienomyrus brachyistius. The sequence continues at coordinate 809,302 of NW_026042314.1, forward strand.
AAAGTATTAGTTATATACTGATCCCACATTCGTTCATTCTTAATCATAACAGTTACTGTATTTGTTCATCATTTGTACTTGAGTAGTTACTGAGTTATTACTGATTATACTACGGGACCGTTGAATGCTTGAATCTGATTGGCTGACGAACGTTCTGAGGTGTGCAATTATTTTCAGGGAAACGCACGGCGAACGTAGTTCCAGGCAGCTCTCTTGACCGCATTACAGTTCCATATCACTTCGCATAGTTAACTGTAATAACGGACATTAGCATACAGTACCTATACAGCACACAGGACTAACAAAAACAACAACATGACAGACGATTTTCCGAAAGTAAATTTTAATATTTACGGTGAATATGAAACTTTCAACAACTGCGCTGCAGCAGTTAACCTAGTGTACCAACTTAAAGGCTACACATGACATTTCTCACTAGCGAGGTAATAACAGCGCTGCATCTTAAAGCAGACTTACAGTTTAGAGACGGTGCTTCAGAACACTGTTGAGGGACACACAGAGGTAGCCTAATTCATACAAGCTCTCTCTCTCTGTTTCTCTTTCTCTGTGTCTCTGTCTCTCTCGCTCTCTTTCTAATAACTTCATTATTAACTGCATTAGTCTGCTATCAACGGCTCAAGCCTCCATTGCCAGCTTTAAAATGACGTTTTGGAACTAGCAAAAGAGTCGTTGGATGAGATGCGGAAGAAATAATCCTACTCCCAATAGCGATTTAAGTAGAAAAACCGGACGAATCCCTTGAAATATATCATCTGATCGATGTATTGAGGTGTGGCAACCGTAGTATAAGCGGAATAATTGACTCCGGACCGTTGAATTATTAGAAAATAATGCACACCCGAGGTGTAACGGCCACTCCGCTTCACGTCGTGGCCGCATTACCACCTCGGGTGTGCATTATTTTTTAATAATTCAACGGCCCGTCGTCAATTATTCCTTACGTAATGTATATTTGAACAATATAAAATATAATAATATATGTGCTATAAATCAACAAACCATTGTCCTTTCCTTTTATCCACTGCAGGGCTGCAGGACGCAGAATACAGAGGAAATGCCTTGGGCGGGATGGTAGCCCGGATCAGGGCTCACATGTGGGCAATGAAGAAGTAGCACTTCACGTGTTCGGGAGAAAAACAGCAGCCAGAGGAATCCTATGCAATCTCAGTGAGAATAAACTCCCCAGACCCAGGACTGGGGCAGGAATTGCAGGATTCTCCTCTAGCATTTATTTTGGCATACTGTATTTATTGCTATTATCCTTGGTACATGTTTATATTTGCCAATAATTGAAATTGAAATAAACATGATTATTATTCATCCATCCTTGTACCGCATATCCTGGAGACGAGGGCCTGGAGCTTATCCCAGGTAGCATAGGACACAATGGTATACTTTTGGATGGGATGCCAGTCCATTGCAGGGAATGCACTCACTCACACACTTTAAGCAATTTAGAGATGACAGTCTATTATTATTAGGATACCTATAGTTTTTAGTAGTTTTCACTATTATTATGCTTTTTGCCATGGGAGTCTATGGCAGCCCATAGAGCTGATTGGCAACTTTTTTGAAATTTGGCACATCGATAGAGGTCAGTTCCAACTATTCATACCAAATTTGGGTTCAATCCATCCATCACTCTAGCGCCACCCACAGGCCAAATTTCAAGAAATGTTTTTGTCTTATTCTGTTTCTTATCATTGTATGATTATACTATTTACTTTTAAGTATTAGCATTACCTGTCTTGGTGACATCCCATAATACAGCTCTGATGACTTGATCACATATAAAACACTTCCCACGCAGCACATTATGCTTTATTATCTATTTATTATTCAAACATCAAACTTTGATGACGTCAATGTATATCCCTGATATAAATCACTGACGTGAAGCTATGGACATCATACTTAACTAGCTGACGTTTTAGTATTTTATATAGCATGATGGGTGCAGATCTAACTTAGTGTATAACTTAGTTTCGGCAGTGGTTTTGCTATATAGAGTCCATCGTCATGATCCCATAGTTAGCGGAAGCGAAAATAGTGTAATTAGTACAAGTACTAAAGAAATGTAATGTAATGTAATACCGAACAGCTTTCAAAAATGCGGTACCGCAATACCTTTTTCGCATCGGTATCCCGCGCAGCATCAGTCTGCCTGAGATATTTGATAAAGTGTGGATCTTCCTATACGTGCAGCACGAATAAATAAAAACCTCTGCTTTGTATACTTGACAAATCTGTGTGTGTCATCATACTCAAAACCGCCCCAAATAAGCCACGAAATTAACCATGAATTCTACCCTACTGTGGTACACAGCTTTGCTTCTTATGTTTCTTTCACACAAAAAGTTGCAGGTTGATGACAAAACGTGCTCGCGTCCGGACCAGTAAGTGCAACAGGGGGGCAGAACTGGGGAGGGGGGCAGGATGCGATCGTGCTCGGTTGCAGTATAAGGCAGCCGGGCCCAGTGTGGTACGCGCTTAATCTAATTACAGGTTCTTGTGGGAAGCTTGTGTGATGTATAACCTTGCTCATGTCAGGTTTCGGACTGGTTGCGAGCGCGATCGCATGGGCAGGAAACAGGCAGGCAGAACACGGGGAAACTGGGATTTATTAGCACTAAAACGGGACGAAGCACGAACATCGACTAACTAACATCAATGACGGACCAGGAACGAAAGCAAGACATGGACTGAAATAGACAGGACTGGGCGAAAATAATCGGACACAGCTGAGTACAAGGGGGAAGCACACGTGGATAATCAGGGGGGCGTGGCACACATGAGGATCGTACGAGCTGGGCGTGACAGTTCGACATACTGATCGCTATGTATCGCGATACAACAGTTTGAAATGTTACCAAAGTGTCATTTTATAATTCCCATATTAAACAAGTTACCGTGCATAGTGCTTTGGGGAGAGACAGACTCCAAGAGTGCAGTTCATTTCACGTGTCTTTAAGTCATTGTCTGATATTATCCAGAGCTGAATGTGTGATTCATGCTTACTACTATATTCTTGCTTTGCAGTTCTTACACAATTTTTTTTCTTATTTACTTCTATTAGTAAATAAAAAACTTATAAAACTGTCATTATTATATAACAACTATACGTATTATGATGTTATTATTTAGTTATGTTGTTGCTTGGTTACATTTGATGCCTCCGCACGTGGGAAGCTACCGGTTTGAAAGACGCGGCTTCACTTGCTTTTCTGCACCAAGATGGCAAGGTACGTTGCATTTCTGCTCCCATTTTATCGTATAACTTATATTATTATTTAGTATCTGTCTTTGTATGTAAAGTGGTACCTCGACCCACGAACAGTCCTGATCACGAATAAATCGGGTTACGAACCAGATGTTCCAAAATGTTTTGTACCGGTTGTCGAACCGTGTTTCGGGCCGCGAACCCACAAACGTCCCGAAAAGGGTCCAATGAAAGCTCCCCAAAGAACCACCCGAAACGCGAAGAAATGTCCAGTATAATAATAATTAAAAAAATCATATTTTCGAAATTACTGCATTTGACTGTTACTCGGTGTTTTAATGTTGATTGTTTAGTGTTTTGGGGGGATGTTTTGTGGTTGTTTTCCGTGTTTTGGCGTGTTTCGAGCGACCAGCGTATGCTCAGTTTTAATGTTTTATTTAATTTAGCATTTGTTAGCATGTAAATATAAATGTATGCTCTCAGTTATATGTGCACAGTCTGTCATAATTTGATTGTACGGTAGGGGGTGTTGAGTTGTACTGCGTGTACTCGAAGTGTATATTTGTATGTATAGAGTGACCTAAAGAGAAAGACGGCGATATGTCCTAGTTCATGGTGAATAACGTGTTGTGTGAACTTATTTTTCCATTTATAAATCCTCTATTATTGTTAGTCTTCTCCCGATTTTCTTACCGCTGCACCGACAGTTTGACGTGCCAACAGCATTATTTGTTACAAGTAAGGTTATTTTAATTTAAGTCTATATTCTTGGTCGCGTTCTCCCCATATCGTCGTGGGGTTTCCTCCGGGTACTTGCTAAATTGCCCGTAGGAGTGCATGTGTGAGTGAATGGTGTGTGAGTGTGCCCTGCAATGGGCTGGCCCCCCCATCCTCGATTTTTCCCTGCCTCGTGCCCATTGCTTCCGGGATAGGCAAACGAGTAGGATAAGCGGTTTGGAAAATGGATGGATGGATTCTTGGTCACAGAAAAATATTAAAAACTGAAGAAAATGCAGCGTTTCTGAGGTTTAAACATATTGAACATAATACATATTTACATAATTTGAAATGGGAAAATTGATTGAGGTCACGCACTTTTCAGGTCAGGAACTAAGTTCGTGAGCCGAGGTATGACTGTATATTGAAATATGTTTGTGTAAAATTCAGTATATTGTTTGGATTATATTTAAATTTTATGTGCAGGTTAGTTAGTGTCATATGCAGGGTTGCCAACCCTCACTCAAGATGTCTTGTAGTCAATCTGTTTTGTTCCATTATAAACCTAAAATTAGCTCCATCAAAAGTGTTGGTGTAGTCTGCAAACCCTCCAGACTATTTACAAGGTAGTAAGACTGTTACACATATGGAGATGAATGTGCAGACTTGTCTGGAATTGAGAATCTCACGCCAGCCAGCTAACCAAAGATAGCAGCTCTGCCTGTGCAGTAATGCGGTTGTTGATTGGGAAGGTGTGGGTCAGTGCAGAAGTGTAGTCCACATGTCAGGAGTGACTGACAGCTCCATTGCATTGCCTGTATGTTGTTTTTCCTCATTCAGAATCAGACGATTTGAGAAAGCTGTTTGCTGGAGCGACGACAGATACTGGGCAACTTGGGACAAGTGGGGAGAGGTGATTGACTGGGGAGATGAGAAAGAGCTGTGCTCCCCAGCAGAATCACCTTCTGACCAGGCTGACAGTTCCACTGAGTCACATTCCCGAAGGCGAATTGCCAAGGCAGTTAGCTGGACGGATGATGCTTATTGGGCAGCCTGGGACAAGTGGGAAGAGATCATCTGCTGGGGCGATGAAGAGGAGTGCTCCCAAGTAACTCCACCCACTAGCCAGCTTGGGAGGGATAAGGGGATAGATGTACATGGGTTGGAGGCTTTTGTGATAAATAACAGGACAATCTCCATAAAGCCTGTAGACAACCACCAAGACAGTCTGAAGATAGGAGCTGTGCTGGTAGACCTCTGCCAGTTTGATCTCGAATATTTAGATCAAAGTAAATTTAATTTTAAAATTGTGCAAGTACAAATTGGAGAAGTTGAAGTGGAGGAGACTAGAGAAAAGTCTTTTGAAAAAGCATTTGAATTGGAAATTGTGGATGTGGCAGTAGAAGTTATAAACAGTGAATTCCAGCCGAATGCTATAAATTTGGATATTGTTGAAACTATCCATCCATCCATCCATTTTCCAAACCGCTTATCCTATTGGGTCGCGGGGGGTCCGGAGCCTATCCCGGAAACAATGGGCACGAGGCAGGGAACAACCCAGGATGGGGGGCCAGCCCATCGCAGGGCACACTCACACACCATGCTCTCACACACCATGCTCTCACACATGCACACCTACGGGCAATTCAGCAACTCCAATTAGCCTCAGCATGTTTTTGGACTGTGGGGGGAAACCGGAGTACCCGGAGGAAACCCCACGACGACATGGGGAGAACATGCAAACTCCACACACATGTGACCCAGGCGGAGACTCGAACCCGGGTCCCAGAGGTGTGAGGCAACAGTGCTAACCACTGCACCACCATGCCGCCCCCTTGTTGAAACTAAGGTGGACAAATTATTATTGGAAGAACTGATCATTGGCGATTTAGAAGCAGGCAATGTGAAGGTGTCAGTGTCAAATGGCAATGTGGTGAAGGTACCCTTAAGGTACCCTTCGCCACAGAGGAACAGAAGGACCAGGCAACCTTAGACCATACTCTCTGGTGGTTGACTCGTGGCAACTGGACTTGTCTCTGAAAGTTAGAAACGTTTCGCTGCTCATCCAAGCAGCTTCTTCAGCCTGAGGGAGGTAGTAAGTGTCCACATATTTATCCTCCTGGGTAAGTAGTCTAAGGGGGCTCGTTGAGTGAAACAAAGTGGGGGGGGGGGGGAGTTGCGGGTAGATGTAACCAGTCCCTCCTACTCCAATAGAGTGGGTCGTTAAGGGTGGTCCACCTGGTGGAGGTGTGAATTGGGTCTGTTTTTTTCCTGGGAATTATTTTTGTTTTGGCAAATGATGAGAGGGCCGCAGGTTAAATTGGAGACAGGTTGTGCCTAATGCCTCTACCTCTGTTGAGTGAGGGGTTGTGCATTTGCACATGCAAAGCTGCTTGGACGAGCGGTGAAACGTTTCTACGTTTCAGAGAGGTACAATGTCTTTGGATGTCTTTTGTCTTGTGCAGTCTGGGAGTTGGCTGAATGCTGGGGCGGGGGGTAGCTTTTCCTTTGTAGTGGGGTCCGGTGGGGCGCCTTGGGCTCTGTGGGGCCCGGTGGTGCTGCTGCTTTAGGCCCCGGTCTGGATGGGCCTTGGCCCCCCTCCCTGGATGGATTTCGGGGAACGGGGAGTGCCTATGGGGGTCAGCGGGGGAGCTGGCTCCGGGGGGGGAGGTATTTTGCCCCCCCCCATTCCCATCCCTAAATGCTTCCCTCCTCCCGCTCCATCACACCACCACACATGTAGGGCTTTGAGGTGTAGGTGCGTTGCTGGGATGCAGGGTAGGTATTCCTCCTCTGTCCCCTCGCGACCACCTGTACCTCATTCATACACTACAACGTAGACACTCTCATTACTTACTCTCTCATGACACATACATTTAGGGCGTTGGGGATGGGCACACAGAATGGCATCCAGAGGGCGGTCTGTTCATTCAGCCTTACCTCTGGTGCCAGGGCCCACATCTCAATTTTAATCACACACAGACATTGAGGGCTCTGGGGAGAGGCCGAGCTAACACCAGCTGTTGGTGGGCAGGGGGTGGTTAGTGCCATGCCCTTCACCTGTTTTAAAAGCACTTTAGAACAACACACACCAACACCACATCTGAGCGGGCAAAGGGGGGCATGGGGTCTTTTCACACCCCCGTTCCCTGTTCGCCATTTGGGGCTGGGGGCTGAGAGGAAGAGCTGGCCGTCTGGTCGGGGTCTGGGCTGGTGGGCTTCTCGGCTACTGCGGGGTCCGGGGTGATCTTCTCGTCTCCTCGCCAGAGGAAAACTAGGGGTCCACATAGAGTATATATGGGGAGTGAGAGTATGTGTACAGCGTTCATTTCTGTGTGTCTAAATGTTGGGTGAATGTGTAAATATTTGTTTATGTCTGCATGAGGGTGGGAACGTATGCTTGTATATGTGTGTGCCTGTTTGTCTATACACACGTGTCAGGTTGGGTCCTAGACTCCACCTGAAATAACATCTCGGGCACAATAAAGTGGTCCTCCGCAGAGGGGGGGTGGTGGAGGGAAAAAAAAAAAAAGCTTGTGACCCACCGACCGATTTCTTATTTGATTACTGTTGTTCCTTGTCTTGTTTTTGACCCCTCGTGGTCTGCTTTTGTTTTTATTAGTGTCTCTAGTGTTTATCCCCTTTCCTCCTTTGAATCCCTGAGTGAGTCGTCCACTCTCTGTTTCTGCTTGCTCCATGACACGCTGTCGCTCTCAATCCGCCCTGGACCTGTGACAGTATTTCTGTTTTTGCTTTTGTTTGGACGTACTGAGTTTAGGATACCTAGCTTAGAAGGAATAGTTTAGCCTGTCATGTGTAACGTTGTTAAATGCGCTGATATCAGTGTTATGTCACAGTACCAGAAACTTAAAATGGTACATTTTGTTTTCTTTTTGTTTTCTTGCAATTACTACATACAAATGTTTAATGTTTTGCTGACATCTAATTAGAAAATAAATGCATTTATGCTTAAAATTATCTTTTTGTTGTCTTCAATCATTTCAACCGGTGAAAATGACCTGAAATCAATGAGTTTGAACACTGGACACTACATTCCGTGTTTGTGTATAAAGTCATGTTTAGCGGACATGCGAGTTCATTCGTATCCTTTTCCCCAGAGACAAAAAGTAGGCTAGGCTAATGGGAAAAAAAACACAAAAATATATAGACCTAATGTCAGTGTATTATTCATGAGGTTTTGTAATATCTGAGACCAAATTAAACTTAATCTGTGTATTTAATGGATTTATGTGCTATTGCTACTGGTTTAATTGGTAAATAGGCCTTTTTCCAAGCAATTGGGATAAATGGGAATGTTTTACGTTATTGATTTAGCTTTAATCATGAAGTACCAAGCTTGATATCAATCCATGTCTAATGTGACATATTCAGGACATGCAAAGTCTATACACATAGGCACAGACTATGGCTGGGATTCGTGTGGCCTACCTTCCAGATGGGAGGCCAACACTGCATGGTATATATTCTTTAAATTTATTTAATATTAGTTACATAATTACTCATATAGACCATGTTAATACTTAACAGTGCATGTAAAGAAAATTATACTCTCATTTGACATTAATGTGTGAAGTGCATGTAAGTATGGAATATCCATCCATTGGCTGTAGCACTTATCCTATTCAAGGTCAAAGCCAGAAGCTATGGATGCAAGACTGGGACAACAGGAGCTGACCCTGACAGGAAGCTCATCTCATAATGATATTCCCCACACCGTGCTACTTCTTGCAGAGCTTTGCTGGGGTAGGTGGTGTGGCTATCATACTAGCCGGCGACGCATCCAGTTAGGATGCTCTTGATGACACAGTTATAAAGTGTCCTGAGGATAAGGGGACTTGTGCCACACCTTTTAGCTCGTCGGAGGTAGAAGGGCCGCTGCTATGCATTTGAATTTTTCCCAATATGATATATGTAGCGTGGAAAAAGTAACCATATCAGTTTACATGGGCTTCTACAGGGGGTTAAGTATCCATCCATCCATTTTCTGAAGCCACTTAATTCCAACTGGGGTTGCCTGGGGACTGGAACCTATCCCAAGAACACTGGGCACAAGTGGGAACCAACCAACCAACTGCGCCACCATGCTGCCCCCGTGTTAAGTATGATAAGTAATATGACAAATGTCATAGCTTAGCTATGGATATGCATAAAATGTACGGAAAAACGACGTGAACATCTTGTTACTGGTTCATAATCATAGTGAGAATATCTTATTGTTATGCAAATGTTAGTGCTTCCTTTGTTTCTGATTTGTGTCTTCAGGATCTCCAGGGCAGCTTGTGGACAAACAGGAGGTGACGCCTATGAAAGGAGACACTGTCAGTATTCAGTGTCACTATACTGACATTTACATTGACATGATGTGGTGTAGGATGGGCAGGGGCTCCTGTGTAGAGAATTCTGGGAGTTTGGATGGGAGGCCTGTGGAGCTCAGTGATGAAAGAGTTAATAAAGTGCTCAGCGTCACAATGAGGCGACTGGAGAGGAAGGACACGGGCTGGTACCTGTGTGTGGCAGAAAACCTGCAGACACTCCTTCCTATTAAAGTCAATGCACAACTACACACAGCACTGAATGTAAGTAATTAATTAAAATATGTGAGTCGTTTATACTCTATTACAAATAAATAAAGGCTAAATGGATCCCAAATCTTTCCCTCGTGAAGGAAGTTGGCGCATTTTTGTGGGAAGAATCTGTTTGGGGGAGGGGGCGTGCACTGTACTCACTGGGGTATTACCAACAAGCACCAGGGTGAACAAAATACTCAGCTAAAGTCAGAGCAAAGCTAAAAAGAATGAAATTAAGCAGTTTTAGCTGACTTTAGCGGACATTCTTATAATAAACTCATTTCTTACGGGTATTATACTTGATATATGAAGTATGTTAACACCCCTTGGCCTAGATTTGTGATCTTTCATTCCTCTGAATCCTTTGCTCATCCCGATTCAAATTCATCCATTGCCGTTAATTTCCTTATTGGATTTTCTGTCATTCTGAATTTTTCAGAAAACCTAATTATTTTGCACAGGACAAAAATTTTGTCCAATCTTCTACTTTGTAGTTTGGCACCCTGACAGAGGCCCATCCAAAATACTGGCTCACCAGATTTGGGTTTAATCCATTCATTCCTGTAGCAACACCATCAGGTCAAATTTCAAGATATGTTTCTGCATGTAAATTCTGAATTCTTAAGCCTGGGATTATGATCTTTGGTGTGTTTAAAGCCATGGCTTGTCTAACTTCGATTGCACTCATTAATTAAGTCTGTCATATTGTCATTTTGAATATTTCTGAAAAAAAAGTTTTTTGGAAACCTAGGCTGTTGATCCAATCATCATCAAATTTGGGGTGCATCATCTAGAAGGGATTGTGACCAAAAGTTACTAAAAGTCAGATGCTATGGCCACTATCATCCAATGAATTTGATGACAAAGCCACTGAACAGGATGTGTGGCCATATCTCAACAAAACTTGGATAAAATTGATTTGGTGACTGGACTTGGGGCCCAATTCTGAGGAATAAGAACAAAAATAGTGTCATTCCACCACTAGGTGGTGTTGCAATAAGTAAACATGCCTTGTGGCTAATAACTGTTGAATGGATTGATCTAGGGGGGCGGCCTGGTGGTGCAGTGGTCAGCACTGTTGCCTCACACCTCTGGGACCCGGGTTCGAGTCTCCACCTGGGTTACGTGTGTGTGGAGTTTGCATGTTTTCCCCATGTCGTCGTGGGGTTTCCTCCAGGTACTCCGGTTTCCTCCCACAGTCCAAATACATGCTGAGCCTAATTGGACTTGCTAAATTGCTCGTAGGTGTGCATGTGAGAGTGAATGGTGTGTGAGTGTGCCCTGCTATGGGCTGGCCCCCCCATCCTGGGTTGTTCCCTGCCTCGTGCCCATTGCTTCCGGGATAGACCCCGGACCCCCCGCAACCCAGTGGGATACAGGAACCATTCCAAACATCTGAATGCTAGTATTTCTGCACTCTGACTCCCCAGATAATATGAGGGAATAAAAAAGAGAAAAGTTTGAGATGAAATTATTTGCAGTGTCTTCTAGCAATACACTATGAACTACATCAGAGAAATTCTATTACTATTATATGGAGGTGGGTAACAAAATATTTCTATTAAGGGAGTCAAATCATTAAAAACCTTGACACATTTTAACTGTCAGAACTGGCAGTGGATTGTTTTTAACAATAATAAGAATGGATGATTTATTTATGTAGCTGCTCTGCAGCCCCCCAGCACTGCATGTTGAGGCATTATGCTTCCTCCCCTGATCACCTGTCAGCGGTGCGACCTCATGTGTATGACTGCTGGTAGAGAGTCTGTTTAAACATTTCCTGAAGCGATTCACTTTTGAGGGCCTTCATGGTGGTGCTGTGGTTATCACTGCTGCCTCACAGTCTTCATGGCTCCATGTGTGTGGAGTTTGCACGTTCCCCCCATGTCGTCGTGGGGTTTCCTCTGAGTACTCCGGTTTCCCCCCATGTCGTCGTGGGGTTTCCTCTGAGTACTCCGGTTTCCCCCCATGTCGTCGTGGGGTTTCCTCTGAGTACTCCGGTTTCCCCCCATGTCATCGTGGGGTTTCCTCTGAGTACTCCGGTTTCCCCCCATGTCGTCGTGGGGTTTCCTCTGAGTACTCCGGTTTCCCCCCATGTCGTCGTGGGGTTTCCTCTGAGTACTCCGGTTTCCCCCCATGTCGTCGTGGGGTTTCCTCTGAGTACTCCGGTTTCCCCCCATGTCGTCGTGGGGTTTCCTCTGAGTACTCCGGTTTCCCCCCATGTCGTCGTGGGGTTTCCTCTGAGTCCTCCGGTTTCCCCCCACAGTCCAAAAACATGCTGAGGCTTGGAGTTACCGAACTGCCCACAGGTGTGCATGTGTGTGTGAATAGTGCATGAGGGTGCCCTGCGATTGGCCAGCGTCCCATACTGGGTTGTTCCCTGACTAGCACCCATAGCCTCTGGAATAGACTCCAGACCCCCTGCAATCCTGAATAGAACAATGAATGGATTCACTTTTGATACCATCACAATTATGTGAATAAGATAACAGGAAACAATAAAATGAATATAATGATGCTACCTAACAATAATAACATTTTCTATGGCGTGTATCCAGTGTTCAGCCTGGTGTCCATTCCTGGAGGCACAGGTACAGTGCTGTGCAAAAGTCTTAGGCAGCCAATGAAAATGTTTACAGCTATTTGTCTGAGTAGAAAGCATGTATTAGCAGTAAAAAAAGTCAGAACTGAAACAGTAACCCAAAAAAAAGCAACTAGAATTTCTCCTGTTTTCCAAAAAGCGACTGATACCTTGTTGGATGGTTAAAAGAACACGGCTTTGGTTCCCAAACCTCTCCTCAGCTCAGCCATTCCATGTGTTTGTTAGATCTCACAACCAGCTCACTTAACTTAATTGATTAGCTCTGCCCTCAACAAAAGGAACAGCAAGCAGATTATTGCCGAAGCGTACCCGCAATATTTAATTCGGCTACATTCGCCCCTCCTATAAATATGCCTTTGCCTTTATACTATTAAGTTGTGCCCCCCCCCAATATCAAACTCTCTCCTACACGACCATGTGATGATTTTTTTAATACTTACTTAATGCATTAAGTTCATTCATTAAAAAGAAGTGTGACTGAGCTGTCACCTGAAAGCACTGTGCTACAGTGAGTTCTGCTATTACATTAAATGCTGGGCAGCACTACACAAATGCATTAACACCAACAGGCTAAATTTAAAATCAGCAACCCCGCCTGCCTTCTTTAGGAAAGCACTGGCCAGGCCATATCTGTGGTGGAGTTATGCCAATTCCAGGGGACCACGAGCACCATCATGGTGGGACATGCCTCCATCACCAACAAAGTCCAGAAAAGACTTTTCTTCCTACATGAACTCAAGAAGCCTGCAACCTTAGGGGGGAGCAAGTGGCTTCGTGGGCTCAACCTTTCAACCTGTGACCAGAAGGTCACTGGTTCAAGCCTGGGCTCAGTTATGTTTGCAGGTTCTTCAGCAAGGCCATTCACCCCCAGCTCCCTAGGTGCTGCTACAGGTGGCTCACATTCACCCATCCACACACAACACATTCATACTCCGGAGGCAGAGGCTGCCATGCAAGGCGCCAACCTGCACGCCGGGAGCAATTTGGGGTTCAGTGTCTTGCTCAAGGACACTTTGATGGGGTCAGGAAAAACCAGGCCTTGAACCTACAACTCTCTGGTTGCTAAACGATAGCACTACCTCCTGCACCATCATCTTCCCCATAAGATGGGGCAAGTTGGGGGATGTGTGAACAGAATTTGCTCACAGGGAATAATTATTATAATTATTATTAGCACAGGGGGCGGCATGGTGGTGCAGTGGTTAGCATTGTTGCCTCACACCTCTGGGACCCGGGTTTGAGTCTCTGCCTGGGTCACGTGTGTGGAGTTTGCATGTTCTCCCCATGTCGTCGTGGAGTTTCCTCCAGGTACTCCGGTTTTCCCCCCCACAGTCCAAAAACATGCTGAGGCTAATTGGAGTTGCTAAATTGCCCATAGGTGTGTATGTGTGAGTGAATGGTGTGTGAGTGTGCCCTGTGATGGGCTGGCCCCCCATCCTGGGTTGTTCCCTGCCTCGTGCCCATTGCTTCCGGGATAGGCTCCGGACCCCCCGCGACCCAGTAGGATAAGCGGTTTGGAAAATGCATGGATGGATGGATTTTGAGGAAAATTATATCTCAGTAATTATTGTTATCACCCAGCCCCAGTCTGACAATATGCAGTCCCAGTTTACTCCAGTGGGCCCCTGGTAGATGTAGAGGATGTAGTGGTGTCTCAAAAACCTTTGCAGACTTGTCAGACCTCTGAAAAAATGAGGTTACATGTAGATATCTGAGAGTGTATCAGTGCATCCATACAAGTGAGACAGTGGAGTGAATATGGCAGCCAGACCGGAATCAGAGGCGTCTCTTGAAATGATGTTTCGCAAGGCTGGGCTGAATAAGACAAGCGCGGGTCTGTCCACAAATAGCCGATTCACAGTGAGAAAGCACCTCTGCGCCTCATCAGTCCACTCAAATGCGGCTTCTTGATGCAGGCACAGAGAGGCTCTACTACTGTGACATAGTTGGGTATGAACTTTGCATAGCAAGAGAGCAGATTTTGGAGAGAGTGAAGGCTGGCAGCATCTTTGGCAGCAGGGGCCTGTGCAGTGGCTTGCAGGTGCTCTGTGTCAGTCTCAGTGCAGTTTGAACCTGCAGCTTCCTTGGCCGAAGTGGTATTTCATTTCATTAATGAACATTAATGTTGTTTTTACCGTGGGGAACAAAATTATACCAGGGCTGCACCCTTTCCTCTGACAGTGTATACCAGTGTTGATGGTAGCAGTGGTATTTCAAAATGAAGTCGAATTTAGCGAAAAAAATCTTTCTTCCAAGTGTGTCGTGTTGCTGTTCATGTGTGTAGTGAAAGGCATGTGTAGGAGCCTAAATGCAGTTCATATGAGTTTGAGTAATTAAGAGTAAAAAAATATTCCTTCAAGGTAAGTTCATTAGTTTGACAAACATGATTTTAAAAGATTAAGATTTACTTGATCTACTTGTTGATGCTTAAAAGCGGGACTTTTAATGTAGTTCTGATGGACACTATTGGAGTGCTTTTATTATGATAAGGGGTGCGGATTTCTCATGGACTGAATATTACTGTAGACATTCTTTTGCTGGATGACCCTTATTGGACAGGCTGCTTTGGACTTACCTGCTCGTCACGTTAAAATTAGATTGAACTTATATCAAGAATTTATTATATTGATTTTTAGAAATTATATCTCAGTAATTATTGTTATTGTTTTATCACCGAGCCCTAGTCTGACAATATCCAGTCCCAGCTTATTAGGGCTGTCAATGGATTAAAATATTTAATTGTGATTAATCACACAACTGTCCTTACTTACTGTCCATACTGTTGCAAACTAAATTGTGAATTTATTCAACATTTACCATTTATGCAAAATACTGTGTGTCATGATTCCCAAATGGCAGAGTCAAGTCATGTTCATGGTCGTTCATGTGAGCTGTATACAGAAACTATACTTATGATTCCATTTGAAGAGTTCATGTAATGAATATGGGGCTCTAATGCAGTGGTCTAATGGTCCCTCCCTGCCTTTATTGGCAGGATTTCTTATCCTTTAATCCAAATCGCCACCCAGTCAGAGAAGAGTATGTATCTGACCATGACAAAGGAAAGCAGTGACAGCGAGGTCCTGCTCTTCAAGCTGGTCAGTGACCGAGGGCGAGTGGGCTGTACCGGGCCGTCACAGAGACGCACACCTTCTACAGGAGAGCCAACGCACATGAAATGCTCAGTGGAATGGCAGAAATATCAGCTCGAAGAACCATCAAGGATCCAAATATGTTCAGAGGACAAATGAAACAGCAAGACGAGAAGCAGTTTGCTGGAAAAGCTCTGTCACCAGTGTCAGTACTTGGGGTCCCATGATGCTGTTGTGTACATGAGATCGTATCTACTTGGGGTCCCATGATGCTGTTGTGTACATGAGATCGTATCAACTTGGGGTCCCATGGTGCTGTTTGTAAATAAGATCGTATCTACTTGGGGTCCCATGATGCTGTTGTGTACATGAGATCGTATCTACTTGGGGTCTCATGGTGCTGTTGTGTACATGAGATCGTATCTACTTGGGGTCCCATGATGCTGTTTGTACATGAGATCGTATCTACTTGGGGTGCCATGATGCCATTGTGTACATGAGATCGTATCTACTTTGGGTCCCATGGTGCTGTTGTGTACATGAGATCGTATCAACTTGGGGTCCCATGGTGCTGTTTGTAAATAAGATCGTATCTACTTGGGGTCCCATGGTGCTGTTGTGTACATGAGATCGTATCTACTTGGGGTCCCATGATGCTGTTGTGTACATGAGATCGTATCAACTTGGGGTCCCATGGTGCTGTTTGTAAATAAGATCGTATCTACTTGGGGTCCCATGGTGCTGTTGTGTACATGAGATCGTATCTACTTGGGGTCCCATGATGCTGTTTGTACATGAGATCGTATCTACTTGGGGTCCCATGGTGCTGTTGTGTACATGAGATCGTATCTACTTGGGGTCCCATGATGCCGTTGTGTACATGAGATCGTATCTACTTGGGGTCCCATGATGCTGTTGTGTACATGAGATCGTATCATCAGTGCTACTGGTTATCATCAGAGCTCTTATAAAACCAAAATCACATCCGTCATTTTCTGCGTACACAGTGAAATTCTGAGCATATCCAAGCCCAGGTAGATAGTAGCTTTTGAACGACTGCTTCACTTTATACTCCTTACTTTTACGTCAAGCACATTAATGTAGTAGGTGGATGCGAGGAAGTTGTCCTGGCAAAGATTTAATCTCCACCACACTGTCTGAGCTGCATGCGTCAGAGGTTTGAATGGTACCATTGCGAGCTGAGAAGGAAGGAGATGTTTGTTTGTTTGTTTTTCTTGAGTATGCTCTGTCGTCTCTAAAGTGCAGGATTATTTTTTTTATTGTCCAAGATGCTAATTTTCGGTAAAATCTCTAAACTGTCCCTTATTCTACATAAAGCAGACGAGTGCTTTGCTTTGTAGAAAGAGCACAGCTCAGTGATTGACTCTCAGCCATGGACAGGAACTGCCTCTGGAACCAGTCCTGATAGTGCTTCTGCTGGCCAAATTGGATCTGCAGCCACAGAGAAAATATACAGAGTGACAGAGATCCTTGGCTCCATACTGACCTGCCGTTAACAGTGTGAGTAACCGTAGTCCTATCAGCTAAGACACGACACAAAAAATACATGCAGAAAATAAACGTGTTTTTAAACTACTAGAAACACCCACAGGGTCAGTGTCCAAATGAGTCGATCTACAGAATTACTACTTAACTTGGTATAAAGAAGGTCTCAGCTATGTGGTGTACGTGTGTGTGCGCTTTTACCCTCGAGGTCACACTTGGTATAGACTCTACATGAATAAACTCTATTTAACGTATATAATATTATATGTGTATTTATAATTTTCTAGAAACACAAAACCCACTGACCTTGACACCAGAATGTGGTGTCACAATTGTTTAGGATGTTATTGTATGCAGTAGCATTACAATTTCCCTTCACTGGAACTAAGAGGCACACACCTATTCCTGCATGACAGTGCCAATCTCCATGAAGACTCCGTGTTATGCCATGGTTGGTGTGGAAGAACGTGAGTAGTCTTCAAAGAAGCCCTGACCTCAACCCCAGTGATCACCTTTGGGATGAATTTTAACACTGTCTGCACCGTAGGGCTCTTTACTTGACATGAGTGCATGACCTCACTAACACTCATGTGGCTGAATGGACAGAAATCTCCACAGCCACACCCACAATCTGCTGTAAAGCCTTCCCAGAAGAGTGGAGCTTATAATAACCGTATAATAACCGCTCCTCTCCTGGAGCCGACACCTTATCGTGGTGGAGAGGTTTGCGTGTTCCAGTGATCTCAGGAGCTATGTTGTCTGGGGCTTTATGCCCCTGGTAAGGTCACCCAAGGCAAACAGGTCCTGGGTGAGGAACCAGACGAACTGCGGCTCAGAAAACCCCCTATGAAGAAAACAAGCTTGGAACCACGGTTTCCCTTGCCCGGACGCGGGTCACCGGGGCCCCCCCCCTGGAGCCAGGCCTGGGGGTGGGGCTCGATGGCGAGCGCCTGGTGGCCAGGCCTACACCCATGGGGTCTGGTCGGGCACAGCCCGAACAAGGCACGTGGGTCCCCCCTCCAATGGGCTCACCACCCATGGGAGAGGCCACAGGGGTCGGGTGCGATGTGATCTAGGCGGTGGCCAAAGGCAGGGACCTTGGCGGTCCGATCCTCGGCTACAGAAGCTAGCTCTAGGGACATGGAATGTCAACTCTCTGATGGGGAAGGAGCCTGAGCTGATGCGCGAGGTTGTGAAGTTCCGGCTAGATATAGTCGGACTTACCTCGACGCACGGCTTGGGCTCTGGAACCAGTCTCCTTGAGGGGGGTTGGACCCTTTTCCACTCTGGAGTTGCCCGCGGGGAGAGGCGCCGAGCGGGCGCGGGCATACTTATTGCCCCCAGGCTGGGTGCCTGCACATTGGGGTTTACCGCAGTAGACGAGAGGGTAGCCTCCCTTCGCCTTCGGGTGGGGGGACGGGTTCTGACTGTGGTTTGCACTTATGCGCCAAACGCCAGTTAAGAAAACCCACCCTTTTTGGAGTCCTTGGAAGGGGTGTTGGAGAGTGCTCCTCCTGGGGACTCTCTTGTTCTGCTGGGGGACTTCAATGCTCACGTGGGCAACGACAGTGAGACCTGGAGGGGCGTGATTGGGAGGAATGGCCCCCCTGATCTGAACCCGAGCGGTGTTTTGTTGTTCTTCTTCTGTGACTTCTGTGCTCGTCATGGATTGTCCATAATGAACACCATGTTCAAGCATAAGGGTGTCCATATGTGCACTTGGCACCAGGACACCCTAGGCCGCAGTTCAATGATCGACTTTGTAATTGTGTCGTTGGACTTGCAGCCGCATGTCTTGGACACCCGATCACTACCTGGTGGTGGGTTGGCTCCGCTGCTGGGGGAGGAAGCCAGCCAGGCCTGGCAGGCCCAAGCGTATAGTGAGGGTCTGCTGGGAACATCTGGCAGAAGCCCCTGTCAGGGAGAGTTTCAACTCCTACTTCCAGCAGAACTTCTCCCATATCCCGGGGGAGGCGGGGGACATTGAGTCCGAATAGGCCATGTTCCGTGCCTCCATTGTGGAGGCGGCTGACCGGAGCTGCGGCCGTAAGGTGGTCGGTGCCTGTCGCGGCGGCAATCCCTGAACCCACTGGTGGACACCGGTGGTAAGGGATGCCGTCAAGCTGAAGAAGGAGTCTTATCGGGTCTTTTTGGCCTGTGAGACTCCAAACGCAGCTGACAGCTACCGGCAGGACAAGCGGGATGCGGCTTTGGCGGTTGCTGAGGCAAAAACTCGGGTGTGGGAGGAGTTTGGTGAGGCCATGGAGAACGACTTCCGGACGGCTTCGAGGAGATTCTGGTCCACCATCCGGCGGCTCCAGGCGGGAAAGCGGTGCAGCATCAACACTATTTATGGTGGGGATGGTGCGCTGCTGACCTCAACTTGGGACGTTTTGAGTCGGTGGAAGGAATACTTCCGATATGGAAGCAGAGTGTGGGGACTCAGGGGTGGACTCGCCTATTTCTGAGGTCACAGTTGTGGTCAAAAAGCTCCTCGGTGGCCGGGCCCCGGGGGTGGATGAAATTCGCCCGGAGTTCCTCAAGGCTCTGGATGCTGTGGGGCTGTCCTGGCTGACACGCATCTGCGGCATCGCGTGGACATCAGGGGCAGTGCCTCTGGATTGGCAGACTGGGGTGGTGGTCCCCCTCTTTAAGAAAGGGGACCGGAGGGTGTGCTCCAACTATAGGGGGATCACACTCCTCAGCTTCCCTGGTAAGGTCTATTCGGGGGTCCTGGAGAGGAGGGTCCACCGGAATGTCGAACCTCGGATTGAGGAGGAGCCGTGTGGTTTTCGCCCTGGCCGTGGAACAGTGGACCAGCTCTATACTCTCAGCAGGGTTTTGGAGGGTTCATGGGAGTTTGCCCGACCAGTCTACATGTGTTTTGTGGACTTGGAGAGGGCATTCGACCGTGTCCCTCGGGGAGTCCTGTGGGGAGTGCTCCGGGAGTATGGGGTACCGGGCCCCCTTTTAAGGGCGGTTCGGTCCCTGTATGACCGGTGCCAGAGCCTGGTCCGCATGGGCGGCAATAAGTCGGACTTGTTTCCGGTGAGGGTTGGACTCCGTCAGGGCTGCCCTTTGTCACCGATTCTGTTTATAGCTTTAATGGTGCAGCCAGGGCGTTGAGGGTGTCAGGTTCGGTGACCTCAGGATTAGGTCTCTGCTTTTTGCAGATGATGTGGTTCTGTTGGCTTCATCAGACCGTGACCTTCGGCTCTCACTGGAGCAGTTCGCAGCCGAGTGCGAAGCGGCTGGGATGAGAATCAGCACCTCCAAATCCGAGACCATGGTTCTCAGCCGGAAAAGGGTAGAATGCTCTCTCCGGGTTGGGGATGGGGTCTTCCCCCAAGTGGAGGAGTTTAAGTATCTCGGGATCTTGTTCACGAGTGGGGGAACGATGGAACGGGAGGTCGACAGGCGGATCGGTGCGGCGTCAGCAGTCATGCGGGCGCTGCATCGGTCTGTCATGGTGAAGAGAGAGCTGAGCCAAAAGGCGAAGCTCTCAATTTACCAGTCGATCTACGTTCCTACCCTCACCTATGGTCATGAGCTATGGGTAGTGACCGAAAGAATGAGATCGCGGGTACAAGCGGCCGAAATGAGTTTCCTCCGCAGGGTGGCTGGGCTCTCCCTTAGAGATAGGGTGAGGAGTTCAGTCATTCGGGAGGGACTCAGAGTAGAGTCGCTGCTCCTCCGCATCGAGAGGAGCCAGATGAGGTAGCTCGGGCATCTGATTCGGATGCCTCCGGGACGCCTCCCTGGGGAGGTGTTCCGGGCATGTCCCACTGGGAGGAGACCCCGGGGAAGACCCAGGACCCGCTGGAGAGACTATGTCTCCCGGCTGGCCTGGGAACGTCTCGGGATCCCCCCAGAGGAGCTGGATGAAGTGGCCGGGGAGAGAGAAGTCTGGGCTTCCCTGCTGAGACTGCTGCCCCCGCGACCCGACCCTGGATAAGCAGAAGATGATGGATGGATGGATGGGGGACTCAATACAGTATGAATTATGCAACAAAAATAAGAACAGAAATCAGGAAGGGGCAAATACATTTTCATGGCATACATATAAGATATGTATACTGTATGTGTGCTTTTTAATCTAAAGATAGATATAGATCTAACGGTTTTTCTCTCTCTACAAAATTAGAAAAACACTTATAATAGTGTTATTTTTATCAGAGCAGTTCATTTTTAAACAGCCATGGAATGAATATGTACATATTATGTATGTATATCATTGTGCTCAGAACTTAACATTTTAACTCTCGCATCAGAGACAGTTCTTTACAACACGAAGCAGAAAGCGAGACGACATCGCCCACCATGATCTACCTCGGCTCAGATATGCTCAGAATTTCAGTGTACCTGTCATGACCTGCGCGTCCAGTCCTCGTGTGTGCCACGCCCCCTCCTCGTGTGTGCCACGCCCTCTCATCATCCACGTGTGCTTCCCCGATTGTGCCCAGCTGTTCCCTGTTATTTCGCCCTCTCAGTTGGGTGTCCGTCATTGATGTTAGTACGTCGCTGTATACCCCCATCAGCCCTAATAAACCCTTGTTTGCCCGTATCCTGCCTACCTGCCTCATCCTTCCCCGCTTCCTGCCTGCCTGTTTGCCCGTCCAAGCTGCGAGGCATAACAGTACCCAAAAAATTACATGAATTTGCATCGATACTTATTTGTGTTAACATTAAAATGTGGAAAATAAGACGTAAAATGGTCGAGACTTAACAGTAATGACAAAAGAAATAAAGGAAATAAAGGAAGAAGAAATATCCATGTGAAATGTGACTAGCAAGCAGAAAATGATAATACTTATAAATAAAAGCCTCTGATGCGTAAATAGGAAAGGCTGGGCTGGCATGTCTATAGAAACCTCTGAGCTAATGGGAAAGCTGTTCAGTAAGCAGGGTCTATAAAAACATACTTTCTACTGAACGCTCAGTAAGGAAGCTGTTTTAGATTAAAAGATAATACTTATAAATAAAAGCCTCTGATGCGTAAATAGGAAAGGCTGGGCTTGCATGTCTATAGAAACCTCTGAGCTAATGGGAAAGCTGTTCAGTAAGCAGGGTCTATAAAAACATACTTTCTACTGAACGCTCAGTAAGGAAGCTGTTTTAGATTAAAAGATAATACTTATAAATAAAAGCCTCTGATGCGTAAATAGGAAAGGCTGGGCTTGCATGTCTATAGAAACCTCTGAGCTAATGGGAAAGCTGTTCAGTAAGCAGGGTCTATAAAAACATACTTTCTACTGAACGCTCAGTAAGGAAGCTGTTTTAGATTAAAAGATAATACTTATAAATAAAAGCCTCTGATGCGTAAATAGGAAAGGCTGGGCTTGCATGTCTATAGAAACCTCTGAGCTAATGGGAAAGCTGTTCAGTAAGCAGGGTCTATAAAAACATACTTTCTACTGAACGCTCAGTAAGGAAGCTGTTTTAGATTAAAGGCATAACTGAACCTTGGGATTGATACTTCCAATATCTAAATTCTTCTTAGTTTGAGTAACTTGGAGTCACATGCTGATGTGAATTAAATAATGGAGTCATGCATTGTAGTCATGAAGTTAAAACACATACTTAACCTCTGGCTGTGCCTATTATCTTCCTTAGATACACAGAATAGTTTCAGAATCATTTAAAAACTTTTTTTATTTATTCATCCACATGTCTACAAAACACTGCATAGAATTCAGCAAAGTGGAGGACCTGAAATTGCATATTTTACAACAAACGAGTCCTTATGTCTATTATTTATTCATTTGAAATTATTTTAAATGTTTATACAAAATCAAATTTTATTGACATGGAAGAATCACATTTGAGTACATAGATCTTATACAGTATGTTTGGATTTATCAAATCTGGCATATGATCTGGTTTAAAAATCAGTATATTGTTATACAGGTTGATTTAGTTCTTGTTAAGATTATTGTTTTTCTTTGTTGTATTGTAACTTCCTAAATTAAAATAAGAAAATAGACAAACAGGTAAAAACAAGATGTAGTACCCAAAAGCATTCCTATTACATAATCATATTTGCTGTTGATTCAAGCCCATGTAAAATATAACATGCCTAGCCAACAAAACACATCTCATCCATAGAATCACCAACACACTACTTGTTAGCAGGTGGAAGTGGAATGATGGAAGGGGGGTTAGGATCGTCATCAAATACCATGTCACGGCAGAAGAGGACATCTTCCTTGCCAAGGCCAAGCTTGTACTGCCACACGTACATTTTAGAGTTGGGCTGCAGAGTCAGGGTCATGGTCTCTGCCACCTCAGTTGCTTCTTCCCAGTTTTCACTTTCTGTGTTGACACTGACTCCTCCATATTCTGCTGATAGAGAGAACTGCAATTTGGCAATCGCTTCAGTCAGAATTCCTGCCTGATACGTGCCGCTTATATTCACTTTCCAGTTGTGCTCGATACTCGATGACTTGGATTTGGTAAAGCCCACTTTCCGGGTTATCTTCTTTTCCCAGGTTACAGGAATTTCTGAATCATTGGAAATCATCTTAATGAGATCCCATTTTCCAAAGGCTGGACCATGTGTCTGACCAAGCCCTCCAGGAAGGAAGTTAAGAACATCTGGATGAATTGAGAATGTGTCTGCATGGGTATCTTTGTTAAGATTATTAGTTTTGTGATACTGGACCCCCCACTCATCTTTTGGCTTGAGAAAGTAGGAGTAGCTCTTTGTGCCCCAGTAGTACAGGCCATCCTTGCAGTTGGGATGCAGCTGGTATTCAGCTGCATCAATATCATTGTTCATATTGGACGTTTTGTGATACACGCCTCTGCTCTTAAATATTATGTAGAAATCACCATTAGCAGACAGATAGTGATCACCCCCTTGACAGTTTGGGTGCAGGTTATACACCACAGCATCAAGATCTTTGCTCATATCAGACACACGCCGATAAGTGTTGCCTTTGATGATGTAGAATGTATTATTGTCAAAGGCCAGATAGTGGTCTCCACCCTGACAGGAGGGATGCAAGCTGTAAATCGTGAGGTCAGAGCCTCGGTGGAAATTTTTTGAGTACATGAAACAGCCAAGATCAGAGCGAATTATATAATAATTCTTATCTACACCACAGAAATCAACCCCTTTGGCTTTGCTCTTTGGGAGGATCCCGGCCATCTTTTTTCTGAAAAATGAATAAACAGGATGGCTGTCATCAAAAGCATCAGTATTTTCATGCATTCTACAGCACCGGGCGGGAGGAAATTGGAACAAACTACAGAGAGTTATACATAAGAAAAAACAAATAAAAATGAAACATTGGTTAACCCTCTGGGGTCTTGGAGTAGGGAACACACTTTCACTGACTGCGGCATGGTCACACAGTTAAGTAGCATGAAGGTGAGCCAATCTATGAAAGTAATATTTATCATATGCCAAAGTGAAATTAATTAATAGAATTAAGTGGACTAACAGAAAACAAGGCAATAATATTCACAAGGATACTTACAGTTAAGCTGGACTGAAAAATACAGTGAAGTACAGTCTTCTGCAAGAATAAGCAGTAATAGATGATTAGAAGAGCCTCTATATATACTGTACAGGGAAATGATTTCACAATTGTGCCTTAATTTGTCTAATTCCTGAGAAAGTCATAAAATGAGAAACAGGATTGATACCATTGTGAAATTCTTTTGAAAAATGTTTCCTCATGGCTTCTGGGTGAGGGAGGGTATGGGTTGGGCTGACTGGGCCTTTAGAGTTATTTCTTATTCAGAAAAACATTCTACTGTCAATATTGTTCTACAAGCAACATATAAATGGTTTATTTCCTCAAACTGATTTGATCTGCACTTCACATTTACATTTACATTTAAAGTATTTAGCAGACGCACTTCTCCAGAGTGATTTACAACCAGTGCTTTGTAGTCCGGGGGTGTTAGTGGAATGTGTATATATACATACACACATATTATTTTTTAAATAGAGAGAGTGGACAGTAAGGGGGGGGGTATTTGCCCTCTGGAGTCTGAGGCCTCTCAGGCACTTTCGAGGTAGTCTGACATGCCTTGATATTTTAAAATATTTTACCTATCTAAAAAACATTTATCCCAAAGTGTTACATGTGGTTTTATTAAGCACAAACTCAGCACCATTAACCTGACACCACTTAGAATGTTGTTATTCTATTTTTTTGTTAAAATCAACTTTAAACATTTACTTTTCAAGAACCTATTTTCAGATATGCTGAGAAATTGCAAAAAATCACATTATAAACATCTCTAGCCAAGACGTTTGAGCTCTGAAGCTTATAGACACGGGTTGGCTACACATAGGCGAATGAGACATTCTGAGAGACCCATCAAAGGTTTGCATATTTTGGATTTGATGTAAACTTTATCACAGCCGAAATCCCAGGCCATCGGGTATTGTAAAGGCTGGGATCCCTTTTTAAACATAATATCCGAATTAAACATCCCCCTCTCGACCGTCGATAACATTCAAGCTAGGAATACCCTCATCGATCTTAAAGATTACAACGTAAATCAGCGGGGGGTCCCCCACAACCCTCCTCCCCTCTGAAAAATTACAGAAAATTTTGCACGGACTTCCCTCACACACTACGAGATTCCTCCTCGGAATATTATTTACGGCCTTTAAAAGGTACCCCTTATGTTCAGTGGATAGATTACAGTGATTAGAATTCAATGATTATGAGGCATGCAAAAAAATAAGAAAAGCCTACTTAGAATGTTGTTTTTCTATTAACCGTCAGAGTACAACCCCATAGTCTCTTGAAATGAAAGTCCCTTGAGGCAGTGGTAGAGGAAAAATGCAACATGGGCCCCGCATGTGGATTAAAAGTTGTCTTGAACTTGACACGTATGTGAAAAGGGGAGGGGGGGGGGGGGCTGGACAGGCCCCCACCTCATTTAGGGGGGGTGAACACCCAGATATGCAAACGGGGAGAAACAAGATGCAGCTCTAGTAGTCGGTGCCAAAAAGAAACTGTAGCTTTATTTGCTTTGCACAGCTACAGCCCAAATACACACACAACACACACACACACACACATATATATACACATACATACACACACACACATACAGGTATATAGTGTTTAACAGGACAACCTGAAACCACAGTGGTTTATGGAGACACCCCTTTCCCACTGTCCTATCAACACAGAACACCAAAAATTTTTATTTATTTAGTGTAAATAAGATACATCCCACTTCAAATTTAAGTTAGTGTTTTGAGATCACAAAGACTTTAAACATCTCACAATTCACAGGCTTACAGGGACATAACATTTTTATTGTTTACCAGGACATTTGGGATTATAAAGTCGGTTGATGTACAATACACAAATTTAACCATTATCTGGTATATGAGGACTGACATGGATTAAGAAGCCAGTACATATAGTACATAATCAGTCACTTTTACACAAGGTCTGTTTCTAAACCTTAGCTTAGACTGGATTATAAAATCTTAGAGCTCCTCTTGAGCACAAAATATAAGTAAAAGGTAAAACATTGACTTACCTCTAAAACGTACAGTGAAACCAAGTATCTCTAACAAACTTACTCAAAACAGCTCAAAAAAGCCAAAAGGATGCTGGACATAAGCTCACTAAAACACATTAACAAGATTTTTGAAATACCATACTAGAATTAACCTAAATATTATGAAGCAATACCTATAGTCAGTAGGTATTCATATAAATTACTGAGCTGCCTGGCGTCTAAAAGCTACACCCTTGTTCCGTACATAGTCCCGAATCTTCTGTTGTGAAAAAGTGAAAAAGATATATTAAAGTTGGATGTTCTGCTTTAATGCAGGCCTCACATTCTATTTTAGAAGCTAAGTATCCTTTCATAATGTGGTTCTTGAAGTGATTCATAACAGCCCTGGTCTCTGCATCAGACCATGGTCTTTTCACGGATGCAATTTTTCTAACTTTGGTAGGCACTAAAACAGACAGACAATAACGTTAATGTTAAACATACAGTCATTCAGACCTCCTCATTTTCTGTACATGTTACTGTGAGACACGTTTTCATTTTGTCATTATGGGTTAGATTAACAATCAAAAATATAAATTTTATCCATCCATCCATCCATCCATTTTCCAAACCGCTTTTCCAACTGGGTCGCAGGGGGTCTGGAGCCTATCCCGGAAGCAATGGGCACGAGGCAGGAAACAGCCCAGGATGGGGGGCCAGCCCATCGCAGGGCACATTCATACACCATTCACTCACACATGCACACCTACGGGCAATTTAGCAACTCCAATTAGCCTCAGCATATTTTTGGACTGTGGGGGGAAACCGGAGTACCTGGAGGAAACCCCACAACGACATGGGGAGAACATCACACACGTGACCCAGGCGGAGACTTGAACCTGGGTCCCAGAGGTGTGAGGCAACAGTGCTAACCACTGCACCACCAGGCCGCCTCAATATAAATTTTATTTCAAATTAAATCTACAAAGCAATAACATGTGCAGAGCATCAATGGGTCTGAATGCTTTCTGAATTCACTGGATATAACAGGTTAAAATACACACATGTATATAAAAAATTGTCTTCAGAAAATGGATGACTGGATCTCCTTCTCTTTGATCTATCACTTACATTGAGCTGTTGCTCCCAAAGTAAGGATACTTTAATAAGACATTAATAAAACAATGTTGGTTCTGTTCAGTTATTTTTCTGTTCTTACAAATTTAAAGAAATGAATTGAAAACTAGTATAGGTATGAGTAGCAGTATTAATAAAAACAATGACTACCTTTACAGCAATAAGAGAATATTCTGAATAAGACACTATCATGCAAACAGACTTTTCATTACCTTAAGCATTAATTGGAATAAGACGTAGACTATTCTCCAATCTTATTCGCATTATGCAGACATGTAAACTCCTTATTCGCAAAACACATCCTAATAGAATTTTTTTCAGTATTTTACAACACATATGGTATTCGCCGGGGGCGGCATGGTGGTGCAGTGGTTAGCACTGTTGCCTCACACCTCTGAGACCTGGGTTCGAGTCTCCACCTGGGTCACATGTGTGTGGAGTTTGCATGTTCTCCCCATGTCGTCGTGGGGTTTCCTCCAGGTACTCCAGTTTCCCCCCACAGTCCAAAAACATGCTGAGGCTAATTGGAGTTGCTAAATTGCCCATAGGTGTGCATGCGTGAGTGAATGGTGTGTGAGTGTGCCCTGTGATGGGCTGGCCCCCCATCCTGGGTTGTTCCCTGCCTTGTGCCCATTGCTTCCAGGATAGGCTCCAGACCCCCCACAACCCAATAGGATAAGCAGTTTGGAAAATGGATGGATGGTATTCACCAGCTGCTTAAGGACATGTGCTGTGTCATCTATCGATGTTGCATTTATTGCCATGTTTGCCCATAAAATTAACAAATGTGAATCTATAATTGAGCTGGAGTAGAATATACTGAAACCAGTTGTCTGTTTTAGTGCCTACCAAAGTCAGTAGGTTGGGTAGTCAAATTCTGGAGGGAAAATCAAGGTGCGTAGCAAATGTATCATGGATGTGCCATTAGGTATGGAAACAAGAATATGAACGGAATACTCCATAAACAACTCATGTAAACACCACGATCAAAATATTGACTTAAGAATAAAGTCAATGTTCAGAATATTGCTGCATATGTAACCATAGCCAATGACAGCCTTTCCTACATGAAGAATGGTTTCCTCTGAATATGTAAGAGATCCTACTGAAACTGTAGGATCACTGTTTGTGGAAGTCACTGCTTCCATGTAATTCATATCAGTGTTTGCACCTGAAAAATAACATTTAAAAGAGACATTACACTAAATTATTTACATTGTAGCACTGCTTAACCCTTTAAATACACACTGACCCATGAACTACATTAATAAAGGCTTATGCTTATCCGTTTCCAGTCAGGAGAACTGCAATGAAAACAGTACCTTTTATCACAAATAGCATTCAAAAACAATAAATGTTGAATTTTTGAGCACAACATTTTCAGATTTGGTTATGGGGTAAGAAAATCTCTTAAAAGGTTAAGTAAGAGGTATATAACTTTTTAAAATATGTGCCATATGGGCAGTGATATCCTTAGATGGACATTATACACAATGCTAAAAAAAATAAAAAATAAAAAATCTAAGCTCTCTCTGACTTGGAGATAAAAAGTGTAGTCTTGATTCCTCTCAATTTCTGAGCTTACTGCACACAGCTAAGGTTATTAAGGGTGGAATCTCTATGACAATAATCCTTACCTTATGCAAAATATCCATAATTATTACAGTATACTTACCGTTACTTATTGAAGCAGAATCCAGCGAATCATTAGTTTTAGTGTCATTCTCTTCACTCTCGTCGTCTTCATCATCGTCTGTGAAATCTGAGTGAAGTTTTAAAAAAATTCATGCAAATTACCTTACAATGAAACATATGACTTTTTAATTTGCTGTTTTACTTATATTTTAAAAGACTTCCATTACCTTCAATTTCATCTAGAGATTTTCCCTTAAGTCCTGAAAGCTTCCCCTTCCCCAGTGCCAGCAGGAGCTTTGAGATCTTGGTTAGCTGTATGGTAGCTTCAGGAAGCCGATAAAACTCTCTGTGCACTCTAATGTCATGACCCAAAAAGTCTGCCAGTTGATTCATTTCATTATTTTTTAAGTTGAGTATCTGAGATGTTGTTGCAACTTGCTTGCGCAACTGCGTAGATCTTAAGTAGTCTGGCTGCTTTGCCCCACATTCAGTTGCAAACTTTTTTCAGGCAGTCATGCCCTCTGTAATGGCCTAGACACTTTGGAATAGCAAACAAATATTGATTTTTATCAAGGACTCCACATACCTTTCTGTTCTCAACTAGTAGGCCCAGGGCCTTCAAGTCATCTGGAGTCAACAACACTGCCACCTTCCTGTCTTTCTTGCCCTTGAGTTCAATCCTAGTGAAGTGGTTACACAGTCTTTTCTCGTATTCGAACAACCCCAGTTCTTCGTTACTCTGTGGGTTCTCTCTGTCTAGAAAATTCCTAAGTGGCATCTTGGAGACTTCCCCAGAACGTCTACGGTTGAAAAGTATTACTTTTGTAAGTATTACTTTTTCCAATTGAGCGTAGTTCTGTTCAGATGAATCTTGGTTTAACATCAGCATGGCTGACACTGAATTTTGTTCTAGATGCTTGTTTAGCTTCTGAATGCCTTCTGTAAGGGGTAATCTGGGAGACTTGTTGTATTTCCTTTGACTTAGAGTAAAAAGGGCAGAGTGGGACACATGCTCTGTCCACTTTGCCCGATAAAGTGTTTGGAATGCCTCTGCAGCATCCCTCAGCTCTTTGTCTTCACTAATAATTGCATTACAACGTATAGTTTCACTGACTTTTAACAGTGAGTGCCCGATCTTCAGGGCCACGCTTGGGCTTTCATAGGAGTTGTTCTCTGTACAGTAACCTCCCGCTTTCCTTGCTGCCTCAACCATGTCTGTGGAATTCTTTGGTTTAATTGCATCCTCCAGTTTAAAGACGACATTTTTCTCCCGCTGGTTTAACAAGAATTTTCTTAGTTCACATAATTTTTGACAGATATATTCATGTTTTGTCTTATCGTGACCATGTCTATTGAATAAATACTTACCACAGACAAAGCAGAAATGTGTTTCACTTTTGGCCACAGTAGTTGAGGATACTGCCTGACAAATATCATTTGTTTGTTTTTCTGTCTGTCTGCTGCTGTCAGAATCCTCTATATTTTCAACAGCATTTCTATTGATAGCTAAATCCACAGAGTTCTCCATGTCAGGGCTCATGCAAACGACTGCAGGTTCAGTAAATGACTGAATGTTTGGCAAGTTTGTGACCATTACTTGACCATCTAGTTCGGTGTCCGTTTCAGAATCTGTAGTGTCAGGAATGTATTCTTCCCCTGAAGACACTTCTTCAGAACTTGTTTCACACAAAGCCTGTTTAGAATCATTCAGAAATACAGGATTAGTTAGCAGTACATAACAGTGATAATTCAGTATTTGCATTACTGTATTCACCCATGCTTTCTTCTTTCAACAGTTAGTGTGCCACACCTTTGTGCAAACTAGAAAAAAAAAATCATTATCACATGCATGTATAATAAGCACAATGGTATGTTTCAAGCTGCTACACCACTTCAAACAGACCAATGGATACTGACCTTTACATTTTAGCCCACACCACTTCAGTGAGGAGAATGGCCCAGTGCACACCTGACATTTCTGAAATGAAAACAGATCCACTTCGATAAGAGAATGTTTCTTACAATCTAAACATAGAAACAAATTATATTTAAAATGATTTTATTATGTAGCAGTACCTAGCACTGTTCAATATCATACAAACTCAATGAACAAATAAGTGCTAGAACACACTCTCCCAATCAACACAGCATGTTAATTTCACTAGTCATTTAACAGAACTGCTGCCTCCACGCTATACAACTTTTATTTTGTAGGAGCGATATAGGGATGTCTCAATTTATATCATGGTTCTAGTAAACAAAATATTTTAGTTTTGTTTTATTCACAGAACAGCCACTTTATTGGAGAATAACGTTTAGTTTGGATATACAAAGGAAGAACATGATTAGCTATGAAAACCAGTTACACTTCTGTAAGCACTACCAGTTTAACCAAGGCAGCTTTTTAACTTTCAGTGGAAATTACAAACAACGTCAAACATAAATGTACAATTTCTGGGCCAAATAAAAAAAATCATTGCTAAAAAACAAATTCGACAATGATAACGATGGACAAAAACTATAACTTAATGTCCTTCCCTCAACAGGTTGATCACATAAAACCTATACATAAGAACATACTTTTACATTAAATTTCATTCAAAACACAATATAGTACACTGACCTTTGTCACTGCATTTTATGTTCTCTGAATGAACTTTTAGAAGGTCTGGTGATCCAACCAATACTTCCAAATGATAGAATGGTCAGTTTTCAACATGTTTCAGAAATCTGTATTTGCTTACTAACACGTTATGAATTGTATGACCAACAAAATGTAATTACAAAAATGATTTCTACACAAGATGCACTCAGAGAGGGTGATTTTAAAGGATTACTTCATACAGAAACTAAAATGCATTTCATGGCTTGTGATACTTTGAGTGCTGAGCAAGAAAATTCTTATAGATTGAAGAGACAAATCTCTGATGCAGCATTTAACGTCAAAATGGTACTGAAAAATCTCAAATGATGCATAATCCAAATGTCAGATATCCAATAATTTACTCATCATGGCTTAAACATATGACAAATACTGCTATATAAACCATTTAGGACATCCATGAATATTTCACACACGAAAGGCCAGCTAATGTATTGACATGAAGGCTTCCCCGTCGTTCATTGGCCAGTAATGCTCACTTTTTCCACACTCCAATCAAGTGAGAAACAGATAAACCTTTTCATCACTTCATTATTACTTGTGAAAAAAATAAAAATATATAAGCACTTAAACTTTGTACTATTTTTGAAAATTACATCACTGGCAATAGCAGAGAGACTTGTGATTTTTTTTTTATGAAAAGAGACAACCGTCAAAACAAAAGCTGTGGTAATGCCTACCTTTCTGGAACAATTAGAACTTCCACTGTTCTCTGTATTATCATTACTGGCTGGGGCATCTAAAAGGAGGATAAGATCCATCCATCCATCCATCCATCATCTCCCGCTTAATCCGTGGTCGGGTCGCGGGGGCAGCAGTCTCACTAGGGAGGCCCCGACTTCCCTCTTCCCAGCCACTTCATCCAGCTCTTCTGGGGGGATCCCGAGGCATTCCCAGGCCAGCCGAGAGACATAGTCCCTCCAGTGTGTCCTGGGTCTTCCCCGGGGCCTCCTCCCAGTGGGACATGCCCGGAACACCTCACCAGGGAGGCGTCCAGGAGGCATCCTAATTAGATGCCCGAGCCACCTCATCTGGCTTCTCTCAATGCGGAGGAGCAGCGGCTCTTCTCTGAATCCCTCTCGAATGACTGAGCTCCTCACCCTATCTCTAATGGATAGCCCAGCCACCCTCATTTCGGCCACTTGCACTTGCTATCTCGTTCTTTCGGTCACTATCCATAGCTTATGACCATAAGTGAGGGTAGGAACATAGATCGACTGGTAAATCGAAAGCTTTGCCTTTTGGCTCAGCTCCTTCTTTACCATGACAGACCGATGCAGCGTCCGCATAACTGCTGACGCCAAAACCGATCCGCCTGTCGATCTCACGCTCCATCCTTCCCTCACTCGTGAACAAGACCTCGAGATACTTAAACTCCTCCACTTGGGGAAGGATCCCCTCCCCGACCCAGAGAGAGCACTCCACCCTTTTCCGGCTGAGGACCATGGTCTCGGATTTGGAGGTGCTGATTTTCATCCCAGCCACTTCACACTCGACTGCGAACTGCTCCAGTGAGAGCCGAAGGTCACGGTCCGATGAGGCCAACAGAACCACATCGTCTGCAAAAAGCAGAGACCTGATACTGAGGGCACCAAACCGGACACCCTCAACACCCTGGCTGCACCTAGAAATTCTGTCCATAAAAGTTATGAACAGAATCGGTGACAAAGGGCAGCCCTGGCGGAGTCCAACCCTCACCGGGAAGAGTCCAACTTACAATGCGGACCAAGCTTGAGGACCGGTCGTACAGGGACCGAACAGCCCTTATAAGGCAGCCCGGCACCCCATACTCCCGGAGCAGTCCTCACAGGACTCCCCGAGGGACGCAGTCGAATGCCTTCTCCAGGTCCACAAAACACATGTAGACTGGTTGGGCAAACTCCCACGCACCCTCCAGGACCCTGCTGAGAGTATAGAGCTGGTCCACTGTTCCACGGCCAGGGCGAAAACCACACTGCTCCTTCTGAATCCGAGGTTCGACTATCCGACGGACCCTTCTCTCCAGCACCCCCAAATAGACCTTACCAGGGAGGCTGAGTAGTGTGATCCCACTATAGTTGGAACACACCCTCCAGTCCCCCTTCTTGAAGAGGGGGACTACCACCCCGGTCTGCCAATCCAGAGGCACCGCCCCCGATGTCCACGCAATACCGCAGATGCGTGTCAACCAAGACAGCCCCGCAATATCCAGAGCCTTTAGGAACTCCGGGTGGATCTCATCCTCCCCCGGGGCCCGGCCACCGAGGAGCTTTTTAACCACCTCAGCAACCTCCACCCCAGAGATAGGTCAGTCCACCCAGACTCTGCTTCCTCATTGGAAGGCGTGTTGGTGGGATTGAGGAGGTCTTGAGGAGGAGTATAGCCTCCTGTTGACCACCACTCCAAAGTATAGAATCAGACGTTCTATTAAGGCACTAACTACAACAACATTTATGAAACAACTTCCACAGTCCTTTAGCCTTACATCTGAAGCATCGTGTGTAAATGAACTTGAACAGGCAACTTCAAACATGGAAAAATCCCTTCGCAGCACTCTAGATCTTGTGGCTCCACTTAGGAGTATAAAGCATAGCAATAACAAACCTGCCCCCTGGTACTCTGATAATACACGTGAACTCAAACAGGCATCACGCAAGCTAGAGCGAAAATGGCGCTCAACTAAACTGGAAGTTTTCAAATCTGCCTGGAAAGAGAGCCTCTCTAAATACAGACAAGCACTAGTAACTGCTCGGTCTGTGTATCTCTCCAGATTAATAGACATGAACAAAACCAATCCTAAATTCCTATTTGAATCCGTGGCTAGGATAACACAGAATTCCTCATTAAACTTGCAAATCCCACAAGCTCTTAAGAGTGATGACTTTCTTACATTTTTTAATGGTAAGATAACTACAATTAGACAGACTATACAGTGCACACCTTTACCTACTTACGGCTGCCTGCCTCCTGCTAGTCTTATGCCTACCAATAATGAGACCTTTGAATCATTCATTCCTATTACACACTCAGAACTTTTGAGCTTAATTTTCTCCTGTAAATCCTCTACTAGCCTTGTAGACCCAATTCCTACAAAATTCTTCAAGGAAATTGCACCACAGATTGGCACTACCGTGTTAAATGTGTTAAACTCTTCTCTTAGGCTTGGATATGTTCCAAAACCTTTTAAAATGGCTGTTATCAGACCCGTCCTAAAGAAACCAAATCTTGAACCCAGTGTTTTAGGAAACTATAGACCTATCTCAAATCTTCCTTTCATTTCAAAGATCATGGAAAAGGTTGTAGTTCGTCAGTTGTCCTCTTTCCTACAAAAAACTAATGCCAATGAATTATATCAGTCTGGCTTTAGACCAAACCATAGCACAGAAACTGCTCTAGTCAAAGTAATGAATGATCTACTTGTGGCTTCTGACCGTGGCTGTGTATCTCTGTTGGTATTGCTAGATTTAACTGCAGCGTTCGATACTGTGGACCATAATATCCTCTTGGACCGGTTAGAAGGTGTAGTTGGCATTACAGGGACAGCGCTCTCTTGGTTCCGCTCATATTTGTCTGATCGCTATCAGTATGCCCATGTGAACAATGAATCATCCAAGGCCACTAAAGTTGAATATGGTGTCCCACAGGGATCAGTCCTGGGCCCGCTACTGTTTACCCTATACATGCTACCTCTTGGTAACATTATTAGAAATCATGGTATTGGGTTTCATTGTTATGCAGATGATACACAGTTGTACATATCTGTTAACCCTGATGATATATCACTGCTATCTCGGTTAGAAGACTGTCTATTAGATATCCAGTGCTGGATGGCAAAAAATTTCCTTATGTTAAACACAGAAAAAACAGAAGTTCTGGTAATTGGTCCCAAGGCTGCTAGAAATAAGTTCCACCACCTCAACGTTGGTAACCTTCCTACACAACCTAACATGGTAGTTAGAAATCTTGGCGTTCTTGTCGATTCAGATCTATGCTTTGATGCTCACATAAGAAGTATTACTAGAACTGCATTTTATCATCTACGGAACATAGCCAAGCTTCGTAAGATGCTCTCACTTAATGATGCAGAAAAACTAATACATGCCTTCGTAAGTTCCAGACTGGATTACTGTAATGCCCTCCTATCGGGTTGCCCGTCTGGATCCTTGCATAAACTTCAGATGGTACAGAATGCTGCAGCCAGAGTTCTAACAAACACTAAAAAATTTGATCATATTACACCGGTCTTATCCTCTCTTCATTGGCTGCCAGTTAAGTCTCGAATTGACTATAAAATACTGCTATTAACTTATAAAGCACTAAATGGCCTTGCACCAGAATACCTTAGTGAACTGCTGACCACATACAACCCTCCACGCTTGCTTCGCTCTCAAGCCATGGGATATCTGTTAGTGCCTAGGGTAGAAAGAGCTACGGCAGGCTGCAGAGCTTTCTCCTACAAAGCTCCTCTGCTGTGGAATGGTCTTCCACCGGATGTGCGGGTTTCAGGTTCACTCTCAATATTCAAGTCCAGACTAAAAACACACCTATTTAGTTTAGCGTATAGGGACACTAGTTCTAGCCCTAGCTAACTCTTCACTCCCAGTCAGACCTGTAGTGTGAGGTGTAGAGCTGGGTGGGGATCGGTGCCATTGGCTTTGGATGAACTGGATTGTCAGTGCTGTCACTCTAGCTTTGCAATCTCTTGTGGAACTGGAGTGCTGACATTTCAGGGACTCCCCATGCCGGCATTCCCACTTGCCTCTCCCTCCTACTGATGCTGCCATAGCCATATCTGCCGGAGCTTGCAGATTGCACTTCATATTGTACTCACCTAGCTTTTAGCACTGCCAATAGCCTCCTCTACTATGCCTAATTGTACATTTTATTTCCCCTACTCCTCCTGGGGGTGATGCCTGGAGACCTCAATCTATCAAGATATCCAGCACACCCGACCACCACCAGTGACGTCCCTGCATCCAGCTCGCCGTTCTGTTCTTCCGTGTATGACCCGCTGCCTTACCTCTGGTTGCCTGGCAATTGGAAGAAGACTCGGCTTCGGCATTGGCTTATCTTCCTTGCTCTCCTCTCTCTATTTGACTATCCCTGCCGGCCCCTGGAGGATGGGCTTCCCCTTTGAGTCTGGTCCCTCTCAAGGTTTCTTCCTTCTAGGGAGTTTTTCCTTGCCACTGTCGCCTATGGCTTACTCACTGGGGGCTTTGGGTGAGGATACTGTAAAGCGCTTTGAGACAATGTAATGTTGTGATAATGCGCTATATAAAAATAAATTTGTTGTTGTTGTTGTTGTTGTCTTTGAAGTATTCCTTCCACCGACCCACAACGTCCCGAGCTGAGGTCAGCAGCGCACCATCCCCACTGTAAACAGTGTTGATGCTGCACCGCTTTCCCGCCCTGAGACGCCGGATGGTGGACCAGAATCTCCTCGAAGCCGTCCGGAAGTCGTTCTCCATGGCCTCACCAAACTCCTCCCATACCCGAGTTTTTGCCTCAGCGACCGCTGAAGCCGCGTTCCACTACCTATCAGCTGCCTCCGGAGTCCCACAGGCCAAAAAGGCCCGATAGGACTCCTTCTTCAGCTTGACAGCATCCCTCACCACCGGTGTCCACCAGCGGGTTCGGGGATTGCCGCGGCGACAGGCACCGGCTACCTTACAGTCACAGCTCCGGTCAGCCGCTTCAACAATGGAGACACGGAACATGGCCCATTCGGACTCAATGTCCCCCGCCTCCCCCGGGACATTGGCGAAGTTCTGCCGGAAGTTGGAGTTGAAGCTCCTCCTGACAGGGGATTCCGCCAGGTGTTCCCAATAGACCCGCACTATACGTTTGGGTCTGCCAGGTCTGACCGTTTTTCTCCCCCACCAGCGGAGCCAACCCACTCCCAGGTGGTGATCAGTTGACAGCTCCGCCCCTCTCCTCACCCGAGTGTCCAATACATGCGGCCACAAGTCCGATGACACGACCACAAAGTCGATCATCGAACTGTGGCCTAGGGTGTCCTGGTGCCAAGTGCACATATGGACACCCTTATGCTTGAACATGGTGTTCATTATGGATAATCCATGACGAGCACAGAAGTCCAATAACAAAACACCACTCGGGTTCAGATTAGGGGGGCCGTTCCTCCCAGTCACGCCCCTCCAGGTCTCACTGTCATTGCCCACGTGAGCATTGAAGTCCCCCAGTAGAACAAGTGAGTCCCCAGGAGGAGCGCTCTCCAACACTACTTCCAAGGATTCCAAAAAGGGTGGGTATTCTGAACTGCTGTTTGGTGCATAAGTGCAAACAACAGTCAGGACCCATCCCCCCACCCGAAGGGAGGCTACCCTCTCGTCCACCGCGGTAAACCCCAATGTACAGGCACCCAGCCTGGGGGCAATAAGTATGCCCACGCCTGCTCGGCACCTCTCCCCGTGAGCAACTCCAGAGGGGAAGAGGGTCCAACCCCCTTCGAGAAGACTGTTTCCAGAGCCCAAGCCGTGCGTCGAGGTGAGCCTGACTATATCTAGTCGGAACCTTACAGCCTCACGCACCAGCTCAGGCTCCTTCCCCACCAGAGAGGTCACATTCCTAAAGCTAGCTTCTGCAGCTGAGGATCAGACCGCCAAGATCCCTGCCTTTGCCCACCGCCCAACTCACACTGCACCCGACCCCTTTGGCCCCTCCTACAGGTGGTGAGCCCATTGGAGGGGGGACCCACGTGCCTTCTTCGGGCTGTGCCCGACCAGGCCCCATGGGTGCAGGCCTGGCCACCAGGCGCTCGCCATCGAGACCCACCCCCAGGCCTGGATCCATGAGGGGGCCCCGGTGACCCGCGTCCGGGCGAGGGAAAACGTGTATCCATGTTTTTGTACATCATAAGGGGTCTTTTGAGCTGCACTTCGTCTGGTTCCTCACCCAGGACCTGGTTGCCTTGGGTGACCCTACCAGGGGCATAAAGCCCCAGGCAACGTAGCTCCTGGGATCATTGGAACACGCAAACCTCTCCACCACGATAAGGTGTCGGCTCCAGGAGAGGGAGGATAAAATGTTAAATTTAATAATGCAAATACATAAACCCAGTAAACATTTGCAAAGGTAACTGCAAAACATGGGAATGATATTGCATTTTACGCCATCCACAGATAAACTGAATAAATACGATTAATATCACAGCTCCAAAAAACGTGAGAAAAACCCAACCGCACTTCTGCCTCTGCACTGCCATGAGAAAGTTTAATGTCTACACAGGTACAAGTTATGGAACCTGGAATCAACATTTTTAATAAAACAATTTCAGAGGGAAATAATTAAAATCTGCAAAATATGATTCAAATAGATTTAAAAAGGTGTCATGGCATTAAAACTGATGAGAATCTATTGTTGAGCTGGCAGACGTAGTTATACATTGTATGATGACAGTGTACAGCTGTGCATCTTTCATTTTGTTTGCTTTGAATTGTAAGGAACAAAACTCACGCATTTCAGTTCCACTGGTAGTTACAGATACTCCTGAACTGCCTGCCAATGAGTCTCTTTTATTTTCACCTATACCCTGGGTGTCATAGCAGCAAACTGTGTGAGTTTGCTAGAGTTTTGTGTATGTTTGTGTGTGTGTGGTTCTATGGAAGGTGGATGAAGCTGAAGCAGTGGTTACCTCACTGTAGGCGAAGATGTTGCTATAAATAAATGAACTTAGCTGTAAACTACTGTGTAGAAATTTACTGTTTCGTGAAGGCATGTTGGCAGGGGATGATGGGAAATGTAGTCCATGCAAATGTAATGCGCTACCATTCATATGCCACCATTACCACCAGACAAACACAGTACCAAACACATTCTCATTAAGACACCACAGGCAAATTAAAAAGTGGCTCCTTCTCTTTTTACAGCGTATTGTAATTTATTTTGATAGCATGCCTCCCTAAAAAGCACATAAACATTTAGGGTAGTAAGGAGAATCGGGGGGATAACCATAAGAATCGAAAAAAGAGGCTTTCCCCCCTTTGGGCCCCAAAATGATCCCGATCCAGTATTCACCATCTCTATTTCGGTTTGCATGTTTGCGACCAGAAAAGTGGGCCTTCTCTCTATGCAGCTGGGTAATATATCGCTAGGCCACACACCCCCAAAAGCATCCCCCAGCAGGGGTTGTAAAAGGCATTCCAGCTGTTAGTGTTCCAGATTAAAAGTCCACCAAAACCTGTCTTTTGGCGTTAATTTCAATCACGCTGTCGATGCAGGTGTAGACAATGAGACTCATGGTTTGGGGTAGTGGCGATCTGAACCATATATCGAGACGGTATGTCCTGCTGATGACAGGTGACAGGGCGCCTCTGGCCAGCTTGTCGTCTTGGGAGAGATTGAGAGCAATTAGCGAGTAATTGCTTTCAAAATCCTCACGGTTAATGCATAACACTGAATCCCTTAAATGCCTGTTTGTAGCCAGGAAAAGGTTGTAAAACTCTCTGACTAACTGCCTCGCGTTAAAATCGGATTGGAACGGTTTGCTAGGTATGCGTTGGCCATTTAAAGAGAGGCTCAGAAATTCCAGGTCACAATGCTGAAACCTAAATGGGTTTCTGTTTTGTGTCCCCATGAATGCTGCATGGTCCACGATCCCCAAAACAACGTAGTGTGGTAAGTTACCCAGGGGTAGATTGTCCTGC
Organism: Brienomyrus brachyistius; assembly: GCF_023856365.1. Classification (NCBI taxonomy): domain Eukaryota; kingdom Metazoa; phylum Chordata; class Actinopteri; order Osteoglossiformes; family Mormyridae; genus Brienomyrus; species Brienomyrus brachyistius. The sequence goes on from NW_026042314.1 coordinate 849,607, forward strand.
AGGCAGCCCGCGATTGCGCAGGTAACGTATAATTTTTAACTACTACCCTATCCGCGTGTATAGGTCTGATCAGAGAAAATTCACGAGAGTTTCTACAGAATGTAGAACATTCTTCTGCAACCCCACGTTGGGGCCCTGGGGTGTGATGTCCACGCCCTGCCTGCCAGCGTACTAAAATCCACTTTTTCCCCTTTTTGAGCCTATAACCTCTTCAACCTTGAATACACGTTTCAGAGATTGATTTGACTTTCTGCAGCTCCGCTTCATAAAATGTCCCCTCTAGTATTTCACCACGCATGTCCCTCAATTTATACCCCGGCAGGGATCTGGGTACATGTTCACATATGACAAAGTACTTGTCTGTAAATGTCTGCTCGTACTTTTGTCAAATATCTGACTGTGCTTAGATACTCTCACAGTGTCCACTATATTAAACTTAAAACGTGGGCGTCTGCTTTTTTTCAGAGGTAGGTGACCGTATAGATTCTCAAATACTCGATGAGCATTATCGGGCGTGACCTACGAAGGTTTCATTTTAATGCTGCTGTGAAACGACTGTTTGTACCCCTTTATTAGATTGTTCAACACATCCACATATCGCCGAGTGTTTTTAGTCATAAAATACCTGTACATCCTCTCTTTTAACATTCGGTTAAATTTTTCTGCGACGGAAGCTTTAAGTTCACTATCTGTGGTGAAATAGGTGATTTTATGACTTTTAAAAAGTTTCTGAAAAGTCTGATTTAAAAACTTACCGAAATCTGTTTGTACCTTGAGGGGCACCCCCCCCACCGGGTAAAATAGAATCAAAGGCCTTTGTTACAGCCACCCCCGTCTTGTTTCTTAACACACGTGCGTAGGCCTTTTTGTAAAAAACATCAATCACCGTAAGCAGATACTTTAACCCATCATTGTACATCACCAGCCCCTGCATGTCACATAAATCGACTTGTCACCGATACATGGGTCTCGGTACAAACACTCTGTGCCTTGGGAAATTCATTTTAACCAGTTTATGTAAAGTATAACTGTCTTGCATGGATAACCAATCTCTGATGTCATCAGTACCCAGTTTTTTCTCCGTATCTTCCTCCACGGCTCTGCAGTCTGGTGGTGCCACAGTATTACCCTGGGTGGCTGGGGTCATAGCATGTACGGCTCAAGACACACGCTGCAGTCTGGTGGTGCCACAGTATTACCCTGGGGGTCACAGTATGTACGGCTCAAGACACACGCTGCAGTCTGGTGGTGCCACAGTATTACCCTGGGGGTCACAGTATGTACGGCTCAAGACACACGCTGCAGTCTGGTGGTGCCACAGTATTACCCTGGGTGGCTGGGGGTCACAGTATGTACGGCTCAAGACACACGCTGCAGTCTGGTGGTGCCACAGCATTACCCTGGGGGTCACAGTATGTACGGCTCAAGACACACGCTGCAGTCTGGTGGTGCCACAGTATTACCCTGGGGGTCACAGTATGTACGGCTCAAGACACACGCTGCAGTCTGGTGGTGCCACAGTATTACCCTGGGTGGCTGGGGGTCACAGTATGTACTGCTCAAGACACACGCTGCAGTCTTGTTAACAGGCATGATGAATGAGTGGCAGTAAGAGCAGGACGCTGTGTTTTATACATGAGTGGGGCATACAGTTTTAAAAAGGTTATTACAGAGGCATACAGTTTTAAAAAGGTTATTACAGAGGCATACAGTTTTAAAAAGGTTATTAAAGATGCATACAGTTTTAAAAAGACTATTACAAAGACATACAGTTTTAAAAAAAATATTTACACGGGTATAAGTTGTATTACACTTTTAATACAGTTATAAGGTATACAGTTTTTAAAAAAATGTATTATGCATTCAATTACATCGGTGACTAGTAGGTAGATTAGTGATTAGTGATGTCACACGCAATAAGGTCAATGTAGTGGCTATTTCAGTGATACAGGTATGCAAAGCAGAAAGCGTATGATTAACATCGATAGGGTGGTTATTACGAAATTTAAACAAACACAACTACGTCTACAATAAAGGCATAAAATACAAAAATGTGATTACTATTAAATTCATTGTCAGGGATATAAGACAGACATGCACGTATGAGACTCTCAGGAGATTCCCCTTCTCTCTCCCCCAAGTAAAACTTTTCCCCAGTGATAACAATCCCCGACTTCTGTGATCTCAAATATCAGTCTATGAAAGCAGCAACATGCAAAATCATCCCTCGGAACATCCTGACAGTCGCTTTCTTTATCAATAGCATGCAGCAGCAGTGGACAAAATTTTCTAAAAACACATTTAAGATAAACCGCCGTAAGGCATTGCCTGGTGTAAGCTGCTTTTTCTTAGTTTCCGGCCTCCCAACGACTGACAAATTTTTCCGGTTTAAGTATGGAGTTGTGCTCCGTCCTGTTCCGGTTTATTGATTTCTTGCATTCCGTCATGGGCCTCCTGTAGATCGTACAAAACAGCTTCCACGCCCCCTCCAACCTGCCGACAGGAGTTTGGAGGCCCGGGGTCTCTGAAGACGGACTACACTGAGTTACGGGAGCAGGGACTTTTCTCCGTGGCGCTGGCACAGGAGGGCTAACACAGGGTCCTGTTGCTGGAAAGGCTGCAGTTCCTCCATTGAATAACCTGGGAGTGTTGGTGTGTTGCCCTGAGCCAATTCAAGAGACTTTTTCTGCCTGGGTTCTGCAGTTCGAATCTGTCTAACCTTGCAGCTCTTAAGGGCTGCCGTAACCAGCTCTGAATCAAGCTTTGTGCCGCGATTCATCAGACTGCAAATCGCTACACAACTGTCAAACTCGGCATCTTCCGAAACCGGCTCCAGCTACTGGCATAGGCTATGACTCGTTTGACAAAGCTGTGTAACTAAACTGGACATGATACAAACACAAAATCAATGCAGCTTGACTTGTGAACTTAAGAACTGAAATGGTTTTGTCCATTGTTTGGTTTTTATCTCAGGGTGGGCAAAGGGCAAGTTGGGATGAGGTTGCAGCGGAAATGTACTGGTGTGAATCATGTGATAATCGGGTTTCAAATGTCAGGTTTAAAGTTCAAGTTTATTGTTTTATATCTGGTAATAACTCTATAGCAACTGGACTTTGATGTTAAAAATGTTCACCATTCGTCTGAGATGAGCTGATGAGCTCATTTCATGTTGCGAAGGCTTTGCCGCAGCCTCAGTATATTCCGAGTGCTGCTTTGCTGTCATTTTGTGCTTTGGGCTGACTAACTGGTTTCCGGATATCATACCTGCATGTCTTCAAACGGAACCACAGCAGTAGATTAAACAAACCATGGACTTAGCTGGTAATTCACACTTCCAGATTGTGAATGTAGGAGGGGGGTCACTGCTGTGCAGCTGCGAGTCAGAGCACTGGCCTTTGCTGTAGGCAGGCAGCGTCTCTGGGTTTACAGGGAGGAACTCTCAGTATTGAGTTCTGATGCGGATATTTAAGCGTTTGGAGGCTGTAAGTGATGATTAAATAAACAGACTTGACAAACAGCAGTAATAAAATTAAACATACACTGAAGACACGTTTGCAAGGAGTGGGACACAACATGTCTGTACGATGTCATTAAAAGTGCAGAATCATAATTTAGGTCTTACTGTAGTGATGCTTTTGTATGTATAATATGTACACTGTAGAAAAAATACTGCCAGCTGTGGTTGCCAATACAATGATGTAAAAAGTACATCAAAAATGTAAACGTTACAGAACAATTTGTAAATTTTACAGTTTAAAACTGTTGTAAATCACAAAAAAAAAACATTTTAAACTGGTAAACCTAACGGTCCTTTTCTATTGAATCAGCATAGCAATGCTGCTATCAAACATTTTTTTTTCTGTAAGGTTTACATGCAATTGTTGCTTATTGGACATTGAATCTCATTCAATTTCACAGAAAAATCATATAAAAACAACACTATTTAACTCTAAAACCCTCATTATAATAATAATATAATCTCATAATAATAAGTCTTTTAACTGCATTCTTATGCAAATTTTACTCAAAGGTTCTTTATATTATAATGTATTTTGCAGTATTGAAAACAATTATTCTGTGAAACCATCTACATCCTGAAACTGTCTTAACTGTAAATTATATTAATTGCAATTTGAAAGTATAAGATTATTTTCTATTATTCTTATAAATAGTCTCAGATATAAACTCAAACTGCCTACCAGTAGTTCTCTATTATCACTTACAATTATTGTTCACAGAAACATTTTGTTTAAACTACACGGTCTTCTTACAAACGTTTGGCATTTCCCAGTAAGGTGAGAAACTAAATGTAGTGTACAAAGAAGCATTTAAAAGCAAATTGAGAAATAAAAAAGGTGAAATAAATCCAGTAATAGTGAGCTTTTCCAAGTATTTATTTAGCTCAAAGTACTGAACAAAGCTCTCCAATCACTCCTCCACATACATAACTGTAATATGTACTTTACAAGTTTGGGAATAGAAGTAAATTACATATTAGTGATGACCTTTATGAAACTTTTTCTTAATAAATGTAAACATTTTAACACCCTTAATGGATTAGTGAATTCCGATATCATAAACAGAACACAACTGCACCATATCTTACTGTACTCTAGCCACGGTCACTTTCTGTGACCACAATGCAAATGGGTGCACCAGTAGCTATACAGAATTTATTATATATCAAAGACCTATTATTACATTGCCATCATTCTCTATATTATATTTTCTATGAGGCTGACAGTTTGCTAACTTATCTATGTGAACACATGCATAATCGTTACTTCTTAATTGTGTACTTCAGTAATTAACGTATCTGTAGATATGCTAATGACTTGGATCATTTTTGTGAGCCTCAAAATCGTAGTAGAGATAACTAATAATTAAGTGCTAACATAGACAAGACAGTTAGCAAACAGTTACTAGTTATACGGGATTTCTAAGAGTGCAATGAAGTACAGTAAAGGCTTTCATTTAAGAAACAAAGATAACAATACAGCCACAGCTTTGACAACTCAGAGTGTTACGGTGGTCTGTCTACCCATAGGTCAAACAACAGGCCACTGCTACACAGGCATCCTGCTCACATCAAGTGGCTACAGTTGGACCTTGTCTCCTTTTCATCTAATTAAACAAATAATCTCTTTAAATTGTGGTACAGGAACATGAGGAAACAGAGAAGCCGAATACGATTCTCAGTAACTGTTCTGTCTGAAACTTTTACTTCCTTCTTCAGGTTGAAGAACTGAGCAGATAATGTGCTGGAACAAAGCACTTATGACTGGGGCACATTATCACGTGCCGTAAATCTTACTGTCATTATTCCATATTCATACATCACGCCACTCATGGTCTGAAAGTTCCTGGATACAGGTCAGGACTCCAGGGTTCACGTGAAGACGAGATGTGCATGTCTTCTCCACTTTAGTGCCCTTTTCCGGGTTGATGGAGAAAAAACACCTTTGGAAATAGAATAAAAACAGACAACTGCATTAAATAAATAAAACTGTTTCATTAACAACAAAAACTTTACATGTTGGTATTATTTAACCATTATTGTAAAATCACAAACAGTAAATAAAGTAAAATGACGAGTCCCATAACCTGTAAGTTACTAGATCTGTCTCAATTCAATAAAGTAAATATGTTGGATAAAACCAACTGAAATACACACCTCTGCAGAAACTCCAAGTTTGATGCAAGCTCTGATGGGTAATGGATGTTAAAGCAATAATACTGTAGCTCCCAAACATCATACACAAGGCAGAAATGAAGGAGGGGATGTTGTTGTGTACGATGTTTCGATCCACACTCAGCATGAACCGTCCTGAAGAATAACAGGATCGTCCTAAAAATAACAAAACAACAAAACAAAACATCCTTAAAAGGTTAAATATTTCATTGAACAATCCGAACATTGGACAAATTTGGAACCAACATTGAAATTGTGACATTTATACACCCCCTCCCCACATTTCATCCTACTTCTCTTGCTGTGAAGTGTCACACATATTAATAGCAGCTAACTAGAACCCACAAATGTGATACAATATTCCAAAACTTTGACATTTAGTAAAATTGTTTCCAGGTGTCTTGAGCTCTCTGTCAGAAGATGATCTCGCGCACTGCGTTTAGGGGGAGATCATCTGTGATGTGGCATTGAGGGACAGTATAGAGTGGTTTATTTGTTTCAAAAGCTCAGACCCCAAATAAACATAAAAAAGAAAATAAATAAGAAAAAGAGGTATGAACCAAACTGTGGCAATAAATAAATAAAATCATGGTCTGAGAGTCACTTTGCAAATCACTGATAATCTTTCTGCACATTTCACTGTGTTATAAATTTGATTTAAATATTGCAGTTACACACGATGACCTACAGTGACAGGATAAAAACATACTGTATTTTTAAACCCATTTCTAAAACTTAGTGTTCCCAGAAGTGCACCAACCTCTATAATTTGTCTATAAATGAAAGAAGTTTTGAACCACCCAGACTATTTAGCATTGGCTATCTGGGGAAACTGAGTAACCAGACAAGGAGCACCTTGGTCAGAGGGGTGAACCTGAAGGCTCTAGTCACCAAGTTACTAACAGAGCTTCACAAGACTTCTGCAGAGACAGCAGAACCTAGCAGCAGAATGACAGTCTTAGTAACCTTCCATCAAACAACAGAGCAGCTTGACAGACGTTACAGTCTGTTTGGGGTTTGTCAGACAGCATTTAGAGTCTATGAGAATGAGGACAAAGCGTTGTTGGTCTGATGACACAAATTAAACACTTTGGCCATTTTATATGGGAAACACTGGATTTACTATTATTTAATTATTAATATATTTTCACAAATTACAAAATTAAATTAAACTTACAACATAGTAAAATATGGAAAAAGGGGTATGATCACTTTCTGAAGAAACTGTATGTTTTTTGCTTACCATCAATGCAGAAATCAGTGTATGTGCAGGTTAAGGGGAGAGAAATGCAAGGCCTTTTTAATACCAACTGGCCAGCCCTTGAGAGTATAAGCGAACACAAAGCACTGGGCTAAACAGTGTGTGTACTTAAGTGAAATAGAAAAACAAAACAAGAAATGTTAGCTTACCACAAACAAGAATGGTGGGAGTCAAATGAAGCTGGTCCATCTGCACGTCCTCTGCCAGGCATGTGTCCTCCACATAACAGAACATTGCATCTTCCTTCTCATCCAAGTGGGACAGCAGAAGCAGCACCATCTCTTTGACGTCTTCAGAGCAACCACTCAGCTCACCCCTCATCAGCTTATACTTTGTTATAGCCTGCACAAACTTTTTGCTCTTGTTCATGCAAACCGTGTTCATGTAGTTCAGGAGCCGTTTCCCCTTAAGATCCACATTTCTCGTGAAAGTTTCTTTAAGTCCAATTCCAGTGAGTTCCTTGAGTTCCATGCCAAGTTCACCAAACCACAATGGCCACTCTTCCTGGAGGTGTTTTATGTTTTTCCCTGATTTACTTGTTTGCGCTGTGTGTAGAACGTCAACTTCATTAGACATTTGACTTCCTCTGTATTTGCTTCAGCTTCCTGAGAAATCATCTTCAGTTTTTCTGTTTTCTCATGCTGGCTCTCTGTGGACTCTCCAAGGGGCAGGAATTTTAAATCCCAGTTAATGCATCCATAGGTGTCCTGGATTGCTGCTCTCTGTTCTGGAGGAACTTCGTCTGTATCAGACTCACCAGTTCGATGCTTTCTTCTCCTTATTTTTGGGGTCGTAGATCGCCTAACATTCCCTATCCTATGTTGCATCTGCTTGGCAAGAGAGTGATACCCTGGTCCAATCACACCACCCTCTATTATGTCTTGCAAAGATCTGGGATATTTTGCCACCACCTTTTTGGCCACTTCAGAACTCCTTTCACTTATGCAGATGCTTCTTTTCGTCACAGGGCTCTAGACTAACTTTTTGCACTGGTTGCACTGGTGCGCCTAACTTTTTATCTTAGGTGCACCAGCACAAAAGTTAGGTGCACCCAAATTTTCAACCACATCACATTTAACACCGCAGTTTTACAAGTTCACTTTATTTATTTATTTATTTGTTTTTAGTTTTTCATTTTTAAGTATAAGAATATTATGGTTAATGCAGTAACGAGACGGTAGGCATATTATTGACACAGGCTCCATGACATGGCATGGCTTACCTTGGGCATGAGCTTGCTCGGCCTCAATGTGTCCAATAAGTATATTCACCGGTCTTCCTCTCCGCAAGATACGACCGTACACAATGACGCATTCCTTTGTGGCGATATGTGTCTCTGTCGATCAGGAATGCCATGTACGCACTGTTCGCAATTTGCACAGACGTCTTTTTTTTCAATGTATCTGCGATGACTCCTATAAATTGGGCGCAAGCAACATCATTGCTGTACGTCGGGTTTACGTTCAAGCCATTTTTCTTCATAAGAATTATTTCGGACTTGAATTTAGTGAAGGGAAGTTCTTCTTTTGCAATATTGTAGGCAACGTTAAACTTAATTATCATCTCGGCCTCGTCTGATGATGTGTTTGCTGCTGCCTGCCGCTGAAAGGCAGCGGGGAGAGGGGACACTTGAGCAGTGCATTTATCGCGGCATGTAATGTGTTTTATAGATGCATTGTGCTTTTTCAGCGTTTCAATTCTAAATGTATTAGAACCAGTCACAAATGCACTACTGCCGGCCATGGTCTTCCCACACTCTTTACAGTAAATACAGTGCATTATATTATCGGCTTTACTCTATCTTAGCCAGGGAAACTGGTCAAGCCACTCTTTTCGAAATGCATACACTTTACCCCTTTTAATTTCAGTGGGCTCGGGCTCGATCATATGTGGCTCATTATCTAATGCCGTCTCCGGACCAGGGCTTGCTATAACTTGGGAGGTTGATGGCTCCGTGTCAGAGCATCGGTTATGATTTTTGGACGGATCAGGCCCTAACTTAACATTCTTAACGAAAAAGTTGTCAATCGTTCTTTTCATCTTCTCTCATAATCCGCAGCTACATCCACTGTTTACCTGATGGGCTACTCACCTCTCTCTGTCGGACTGCATCACATGCATTTTGAAACGTACACACACGTACAGGAATATCTGGACCACGGCCAATCAGAGGGGGGGCGGGATCCGCCCTTCACTATCTCTGATTGGTTTAGACCACGATATGGGCCTAATGTGTGTCTGTTGTTGAACAACAGGGTGACTTTAAGAGTCACGGAGTTTCGTTTTTTTCCCCCTCGAACGGCTGGTCGCACCGGTGCAACCTTTGATTTTTTTTAGTCGCACCATTGAGAAATTAGGTCGCACGTGCGACCAAATTGGTCGCACTCTAGAGTCCTGCGTCATCTCATTCACTAAAATCCTAACCATCTCCCTTCTCATGTGAGGACGTGGTCGCTTTCCTCTCTCCAATGACTGAATCAGCTCCTCTGGGAACTTATCCCAAGGTATTATAAAGTTATCCACCCAATCTATATCAGGACTTGGGCTGGTGTTGGAAGAGGTTGAGGATGAATTTGGTGACAGAGATTTCAAGGACGCTGGAGGTCCTGGCGAGGCATCAATAGATGAGCTGCTTCTTTCAGGTGTCTGACCTGCAAAAATATACAGACATACACACAAGAAGCATCATCAAGAAAACAGTGTGAATATCTCCCATTTTTTATGCAGGCTACTTTTGGTATTAGCTTCAACATGAACTGAAATGCTTTACAGTACATACATTTTACTTTCCATGCAGAAAGGAGTTTTCTTAACGCTGACAGCAAATCGGCAACCTCAATGAATTTAAAATCATCATACGTCTCCACTCCAAGGGATTGTAAGGTCTCTTCTAGAATATTTTTGCCACCTCTGGAAGATCAGGCAAGACCTCAGTGATTGCGGTGCGTAGAAATGTAGGTTCCAAGTCGCTCATTTCTGGAATTAAGAAAGAATGAAACCAGTTTTCATGATTACACATAAAACAAATTTACACAGTATGTACAGTTAAGACAAACCTCTGCTTCCAGTGTATAATGGGAATGAGGATTTACACTTTTCATTTTTGTTTACCCTTAAAGAAAACCAGTAATCAGTATTTTATCAGTTTTACTAAGCATTTTTGTTTTTGAGTGGTTTCTCCACAACAGTGCCCAAGATCATGTTTATTTTGACACCACAATATGTTTAAGAGGAATGACTTGGTGTCCATTAACTATGCATGATGGTAGCGGATAAAAATCTACCAAGTCATTAATGTTAAGACATTGCAAGCTGGTACTCTGTTCTGTCACTGCATACAGATGATATTCAGAATGATAGGCAGCTTTATGTATATCCATCACAAAATACACAGCTGCATAATTTTTTATTAAAATAACAAGAAGTTCTCCAAACTCCAAAGACTCATCATTTTTGGACACAATAAAATGCCCTTTTTCATATGATGTGCCTTTATACTGTATGCTTGTAGATACTGTAGTATTGCTTTCTGAAAAGCCAAACTCTCTCACTGCATGTGTTATTTTATCACTGTAAAGGTTAGGATAAAAAGTACAACTGTCTTTGACCTGAAGAAGCTGACTGCATCCTGGCCCAGCTGAAAGATATGCTTGAAACAGCTGATGTCTTTCGGATAAAGTTAGGCAGATGTTTTTAAAGTTTTTCAGATGCCTGGCACATCTCTTGAGGTAGCTATGCTTACTTTAAAAACGCATCGTCCATAACCTGATCAAGGGGCCAATCCTCAAAATGAGTGCTGGATTATGCCTCATGAAATGGTGTTTTGGTTTTAATGTACTCTCAGGAAATAAGCCCTTTCTTCATTCCAAATATTCTTGGATTACAATGTCAAGATAGGCTACCTGTGACACCGAAATCTTTTGGGCACAAATCATATCAACAACATCTTTAAGCTGCAGAGTTAACTGCCATTCATCATCTTCTGGATTTTGCACTTTGTCACCAATGAATACAGGCAGCAACCGTAAGAAATTCCAGTTTTGAATGGCTTGACCTGAAAGCTTGGACGCTCCAGAGCTGACAGCACATGGTTTTGTGAGAGCATCGGATCCTCTGTACCTGAACTGCTTGATGCGCCGGTTCAAAAGTGAGTATGTCAGCCATTTCTTTTTCTTAATGAAGTACTTCAAGTACAGAGCAACATCATAGGATAAGACACCCTCAAATTTGTCATGACCTAAACAAGGTGGGAGACCAGGCTGGCAAACATGAAAAGATTTCAGAGTATTGAAGACAGAGTTTACCTTTATGCCTTTGATGTCTCTGTTGTCTTCAGCTTGTAGACCACCAACAGCAGAACCAGAACTCTCTGGTGTGCTCTGTGGACCACAGACATTTGGATCATCACTCTGAAACTCTGTGTGATTTCACAGTACCTGCAGAAGTACTGGGAACGACTAAAGTTTTCAGTAAACCCACCAATGCTGTGTGAACCCAAATCATCACCAGCAATACTATACACAGCCCCTTTGATTGTTTCACCACCCACTATTATTCCATTTTCCTCTAGGTGTTTTAAATCTACCAACATCTCAGAGAAAACCTTAGCACCTCCAAATTGTTTTAGGTCACTCTCTCCACACAGTAAGACAAGGGACATGTGATCAGTACTGGACATTGGCAGGTAAATTTGCCACAGAAAGATAAACTGCAACAACTTTGTGCTTTTCCTTAGCAGAGCCGAGGGGATTGACAATTTCAAAAGCATCCGGGTACAGAATTAGCTTCAGACATCCTGGATTTTCAATGAAGAACGGGTTGGATTTGAAGTTTTGTCCATCATTTATGTCACTATAAACATCTGGGTGTGTTTCACAAGACTGTTGTGACACTGAATTCTTCCATAATTCTGATTCTAATAAGCCTTTTAATGTCTGTAACAAAGGTATGTAGTAAGCAAACTTTTGTGTGATATTTTCATCAGTTCCTAATGTTATCTTTTTAGGGTCTGTGTACTTGAACATCTTTTTAAATGTCTGAGCTCTTGAATACGTTGTCGTCAGTGGTCCACGATGACAAACAGAGAACAGATCTGCATCCTTAACACAATCACATACTTTAGCAATAGCATCATCGGTTAGACACATGTCATTTTTTAACAGTGACTGTAGTTTACATAAAGTGTAATCCTGTCCCAACTCATGCACATTTTGCATCTCTTCTACAAATGTCTGCATTGTTGAAGCTGGAAGAAGAAGCTGTCCTTGCAGTTTTAGGTAGAACAAAGATACATTCCTAAGAAAAGTCTCATAAAAAATTTCTGTCATTTCAAAGCTTATATTTGTTGTAACATCATTTGAGCTTTGCAAAGCATCTTCACATGCACTAATAGCTGAAGAAGAGGCAATAGTTTCTCTGTACATCTCCTTTATGCTATCTACTGAACATGCTTTATGTTTCCTGGACATGTGAGCAGTAAATGATGATTTCACAGTGAATGTATTTTTACAACATTTTACTGGACACGTCACAGGTCGCCCTTCAACTAAGTGCTCTTTTAAGTGAGATACAAGTTCTTTCACTGTGTGACACTGGCGTGTACACAACGAAACTGCACATTTGAAATATGTAACAACGGCTGTAGCAGTCGCAAGACGTATAGGTACGTTATGAACGCGATAGAAATGCATAAGTAGAAAATGTCTGCTTGCAGTTAGCGCCAACACAATTTAAAAAACAATGAGGTTCGTTTCTATGAACTGTACAATGTACTACTTAAAACACTCCTTTATACCTCACAACACATCATGGTATCAAGATAATTAGTGGTATTTATTTTTAATTTTATGGCTGATTGGTATATGTAATTAATCTAATGTAATTATTTTTGTCATACTTTAATTGTAGTTGTACATAATTTTGCCTGTAAATTATAGCATATTTATTTGTAAATTATTAGACGGTTTTCTTCTGTACAAAACACATTAGATTAACACTGTTATTTTGTTATTTTACCTGTATTCTGTAGTTTTTTGTATTACAGAATTTCATTGTTTAAACTATAGTGATCTAGAAATTACACATAGAAATATAATAATTTTAACATTTTGTCATGCCCGGCTCGTCCGCTCCTCGTGTGTGCCACGCCCCCTAATTACCCACGTGTGATTTCCTGATCGTGCCCAGTCGTGTCTTGTTTCCTGCTGCCTTGTTCCGTGTATTTAAGTCCTGGTCTCCCCAGTTTGCTTGGTCTGTCATTGATGTTAGTGGCGTTACATGTCTCCTGCTCCCCGTTACCTCATTAAACCCCCGTTTTCCCGTTATCCCGCTTGCCTGCCTGCTCCTTCCACGCCCTTCCGCACGATCGCCGCTTACCTCCGCGACCGGTCGTGACAGAATGACAGACCGCAAGAAAAGCAAGCGGGCAAGAAGGCTTCAGAAGGAGCCAGAGATCCAGCTTGGAGCCTGCACGCTAGCCAGGCTATGGCTCCCGTCTGAGGACGAGGAGGAGGCACCCCTCCTTCTCGCGGACTACGCCCGGAGAAGACCAGTCCTCCTACCACCCCTAGAGAAGTACCATTATCGGCCGGAACGCCTGGACAATTGGGGGGGAATCCGGAAGGGTAGAGACGCCATCTCGCGTGTGCCCCGCATGCCGGCTAGGGCCACCTCCATCATGCCTGAACCGGACGATCCTGCCCCATGTCCAGTGGCAGCCACCCCGGAGGCGTACACCACGCCTCTCCCAGGGAGGACGGCTGCCCTGGCGAACCAGTTTTTTACCCTCCAGGGTTTATTCATAAGGGTAATGGAACGGCCGACAGCCCCTGGAGACCGGAGGATTGAGGCTCTTGTTGCGCGTTTGAGGCGAGGCTTTGACGCGTTTACGCCCGCCTCTGGTCCGGAAGTACTCGAGGGCTTGGCGGAGGACCTCCGACAGCTGATCCTGCTCCAGAGCGCGTCGGTCCCCGCGCTGGAACAGCCGCCATTGCCGGCGGTCCCCGCGCTGGAACAGCCGCCATTGCCGGCGGTCCCCGCGCTGGAACAGCCGCCATTGCCGGCGGACCCCGCTCCCGTGCAGCCGCCATTGCCGGCGGACCCCGCTCCCGTGCAGCCGCCTTCGCTGCCTGCGCAGCCGCCTCTGCAGTCACCTGCAGCTCCCGGGCCGGCGCCCCCACTGCAGCCACCTCCTGTTCCTGACCGCGCTCCAGTTCCTGCAGAGGCGCCCCCTCTGCAGCCGCCACTGCAGCCTGCTGCAGCTCCCGGGCAGGCGCCCCCTCTGCAGCAACCTGCAGCTCCCGGGCAGGCGCCCCCACTGCAGCAACCTGCAGCTCCCGGGCAGGCGCCCCCACTGCAGCCAGCTCCTGTTCCTGACCGCGCTCCAGTTCCTGCAGAGGCGCCCCCTCTGCAGCCACCTGCTGCAGCTCCCGGGCAGGCGCCCCCTCTGCAGCCACCTGCTGCAGCTCCCGGGCAGGCGCCCCCTCTGCAGCCGCCTGCTGCAGCTCCCGGGCAGGCGCCCCCACTGCAGCCAGCTCCTGTTCCTGACCGCGCTCCTGTTCCGGACCGCGCTCCTGTTCCTGTCCAGGCGCCCCCACTGCAGCAACCTGCAGCTCCCGGGCCGGCGCCCCCACAGCCTGACCATGTTCCTGTCCAGGCGCCCCCACTGCAGCCACCTGCAGCTCCCGGGCCGGCGCCCCCACTGCAGCCACCTGCAGCTCCCGGGCCGGCGCCCCCACTGCAGCCACCTGCAGCTCCTGACCGCGCTCCTGTCCCTTCTCCCCCTGTGACAGTTTCTCCCACGCCCCGGCGAACTCGACCCCGACCTGGGGTCATGTCTGTGTCCCGTAAAGGGAGGGGACACAGACGCAGGGCTGGGGTCCCGCCCGCCCTGCCCCCTGGCTCGCCCTGCCTCGCCTGCGCTGGGGCTCGGTTGGCGCCTGCGGGTCCTGGCCCTCCGGGTCGGCTGTCGCCTGCGGGTCCCTCTCCGGTGCCTCGTCGCCCTGCCTCGCTCCCCTCTCCGGGTCCTGGTCGGTCGCCTGGGGGTTCCCCGACGGCGGCTCCTCGGTCGCCTGCGGGGCCCCTACCTCCGGCCCTCCCCCGGACATCGCTGCCTGCTGCGGCTCCCCCCTCCTCCGGGCCTTCGCCGTGGGCCCCTCCTGCTCCCTCGTCCCCTTCCCCGGTGCTCCCTCCTGCTCCCTCCCTGGCCCCTCCGCGGGTCCCTCGCCCTGTCTCCTCAGCCCCTTCTCGGTCCCCTCCGGCTCCGGCCTCCCGGCCGCCTGCGGCCCCTCCGGCTGCCGCCCGTCGCCCGCTGGGGCTCCCACGGGCTCCCCTTTGTTCCCCCGCCTTCTCTCCCTTCTCTCCTGCCCTGGTCCCTCCTTTGTTTGCTCCTCCTCCTGTCTTTCCTCCTTTCTCCGTTCCTCGTTCCTTTGTTCCTCCCGTCTCTGCTCCTCGTGTTCCTCCTTCTCCCTCTGGGTTCCCTCCGTTCACTCCCGGTCCTTTTGTCCCGCCTGTTCCCTCTGTGTCTCCCTTTCTGATCTGTCTCTCCGCTTTCCCGGCCCTTTGTCAGCTCCTGTCCTATGTTCTGTCTCTTGCCTTGTTTTGTGCTTCGGTCCTGTTCCCCGTCGTGCGTTAATTCTGTTCTTGTTTTCCAGGTCCTGTTCTGCCTCGTCCCGTCCGTCGCCCCCTTCCTTGGCGCGCCCGGTGTAGCGCGCCTTTGGGGGGGGGTTCTGTCATGCCCAGCTCGTCCGCTCCTCGTGTGTGCCACGCCCCCTAATTACCCACGTGTGATTTCCTGATCGTGCCCAGTCGTGTCTTGTTTCCTGCTGCCTTGTTCCGTGTATTTAAGTCCTGGTCTCCCCAGTTTGCTTGGTCTGTCATTGATGTTAGTGGCGTTACATGTCTCCTGCTCCCCGTTACCTCATTAAACCCCCGTTTTCCCGTTATCCCGCTTGCCTGCCTGCTCCTTCCACGCCCTTCCGCACGATCGCCGCTTACCTCCGCGACCGGTCGTGACACATTTACGTACTGTAAAATTAAAAGTTTTGTTTGGTTTAATAGTTTAGTGAATATTACTGTAAATAAAACATTGCTTCATTGTTTTTCTATTTACACTTTTTTAATGTTGGTATTTTACAGCATTTAGCTGTTAATTTCACAGTCATTTTTTTACAGTGCAGCTGTTCTTTCTGTGAATGTGACTGCAAAACTAATGTTCGTTTATTTTGGTCTTGTCCTTTTTCTGAAAAATTCTACTCTGATATGCTTAACATGATACAAACAAATGTATGTCATAATTTTCAGTTTTCTTGTAAAGATGTTTTTTGCGGGTTTTTTGTGTCTGGAAGAATACATGTCACGATCGCCGTCGGGCGAGCAGGGAGCGGAGAATCAGGAGCTCCGGCTTATTAGGTAGAACAGACGAGGCGAAACACGGAGCACGACGTCAATGACGGAACTGGGGATACGTACTGTGACGTGGACTTAAATACACAGGACTGAATGAAAGAAGAAGAAACATCTGATAACGTCCGGGTTCCATATGAGGTTAACGAGGGGGCGTGGCACACAGGAGGATCGTACGAGCCAAGCGGGACAATACAGATACATTTAATACTATTAATTTTATATTCATAAATGTAAATACAATAAATCTAACCTATTTTTCCCTGTTCACAAATTAGACCTAATAAATTATATTAATCTAATCAGAAAGTCTAAAAATAAAAAAACAATGCGCTTTTGATGCGTTTTTACCTGATGTATAGACATAGTGCTAAAATGTTCTGTCATATTTGGTATTGAGATGGTATCTTTTACTTTGTAATAACTTTGTCTGAATATCATTTTTTGTTTTTGTTTTGTTTAATGTTCTGTCTGTAAAATATATTACCTGTACTTGTTGAGTATTGGAAATTTTTTTTTTAAAAAAAGTGTGATTCAAGTGTTTAGTTTGACCTTTACTTCGCTACACCAGTTAATATATTTTGATGAAATTATAAAATTACACAGTTTTGTCTTTGACACCCCCCCCCCCCAAATAGCTTGGATCCCCCCATTTCTAAATTTCTCAAATCGCCACTGTTAATGATTTAAGTGTTACTGCAGTACCGCTTTTTACACGCACGATCATCCTGAATCTGTGTTATAACCGAATTACGGATATTGTTACTAATTATTAATTCACATAGATAATATCCCCCCAAAACCCTACGATGTGCCGCTGAGTCCGTGTCCATTTTTGCATGAGACGGATCTGATCATTTCCTGCCTGTAAACGAAAGTGAAATTAAGTGTCGGGATTTTAAAGGCAGAGTCGCCATTTTATCAAGAAACATTTTATCAAGATTCTGGAATAATGTAAAGATATTCTGTTTCAAGGTAAGATTAAATTAATAATAATAAAATTGATATGTTTAACACAGCCTACATATACAGCGGAATTTAAAATTTTCAATATAATGAAACATTAATTATACGTCCGTACAGCACAGTAGGTTACGTGTATCAGAAGAGTTTTCGAATTAACGTCAATAATATTGAATTACTTACGCTCAGCCATGAGTTCGTCTAATATACTGTGCTGCGTAATTATGGACCGGGACGTAGCTGTAATATTTTTAAGCTATATTAAGTTTTTCTTTTATTAAGTGTTGGGGATTAATGCCAGTGTGCCGAAACATCCGGGTTAAACTCAATGCTTAACATTTTATTAAATCAAAGGTTTTACCACGGATCTGTTCTGTGTTCTCCAATCTGAAATGTGCTGATCTTAATTATAGTCATACTTTATAGTCGTATTTAAACTGTTTAATGCAAAGAGTACGCAAGTCTGATTTTAATAATCAGTAAAGAATGTCAAACGCAACCCACAGCGCAGCTGAATGACAGAAGGTGGTGTATATGTGTATTACACACACACAAACACACACACACACACACACACACACACACACACACACACATATATATATATATATATATATATATATATATATATATATATATATACACAGTTTTGTGCAAGTTCACACTTTTCATGATCTAGTTCAAAGTTCAGTTCACACATGCTCAAAGTGAACTGTTCACATTCATAGCTCACAATTTTAATTTTTGAACTAGTTCAAAGTTCAGTTCATTTTATTTTTAGGTGCGATATATAGTCTAAATGAAAATTTATTTTGTTTTAACATACATCTATAACCTACCTACATTCTTGCATATATGGACATGAATAGACAAAGGACACAAAATATGATTCTTATTTATGGTTTATTTATCTCTTGCCCCAATACTAGACAATGGAAGGAAAAGAAAAGTACTGTAAACACATATCGGCATCATATCCATCTCAAATGAAAACTAGACAGAACAGAATATTTATTATTCAGCAAAATATCTCTTTAGTTTTATTAAAAAAAAAAAACTCTCACGCTTCTTGAAGGTGTGTTACACCATCTCACTGAACTATTAAAAATAAAAACTTTCACATACAGAAGCCATTGTTGTAGTAAGTAATGAACACTCCACAGACCATGCCTACGGCTTCAGTCCAAACTGTTTTTTGTTCACGTTTAACAGCAGTTGCTTTTCAAAGTTGGCATCTCCCAATCGGTTTCTCCTGGGCCTAAATATCTGGCCACCGGTACTGAAGAGTCTCTCCACTGGAGCACTTGATGGGATTGCTGTGTTATATTTGATGAAGAGCTTCTTCAGTTTGGGCAGCAGCATGTATTCAGTAAACTCGTCAGTGGTTGGGGCGTCCAGATAGATGTCCACCTCAGACTTATTGACAGCTGATGGGCTTTGCTTGAACTTAAAAAAGGATGAAGCACTCTTTTTCCCCTCAAGGTCATCAGGGGGTTGCTCAGACTCAGGCACATTCACAGATCGCAGCTCTTCCCTCAACATCAATCTGTACTGCACTCGCTTACTCTGATCCTCCACCCAGTCCAGCTTGAACACTGGGAGTAGTATGGCTGCCAGTATGTGATCTTTGTTTTCAAGACAGCCTTCCAGTCTTCTAGAGAGTGACTGCATCAAGGTTTGGATGAGGGGGCGGCATGTCGTCAGACCTTGTGTAGCTGTAGGCTTTGAACTCTCATCCAACAGACCATCCAAATCATTTTTCAATTGCACAATGGTAGGAGCCAGGTAGCCGAGGAATGTGTTTTTTTCCCCCTGAAGGATGTTCAGAGCACATCCCAAGGGACCCATCACACTCACAAACTTGTTGATGAAGTCTATTTCCTCTGGAGTGAATCGACGAAGCCCAAACTCATCACAGATGGTGTGCAGAAGGAGTCTGTCATACTCAGGAGTGGCATCCAATGGCACTGTTAGATTGCTGGTCTGGGGAGTCAAGGTGGCTATGTGAGCCAGGCGCTGCATTGAGAGGAACATAGAATTCCAACGTGTGTCGTTCGGAGTGACAAAGCCAATCTTTAGCTTTTGCTCAACAAAATCTGAGGCTTTCACACTCCTTTTCATCCTATTCCACAGAGCAGATGCCTTGGAAAATACAGGCCTCACTAATTTGTTGTACAGCCTATCCGTTACATTCTTTGCATCTGTGGCAACAAGATTTAAAGTATGGGCCATGCACCTTCTATGAGGTGGGAGGCAGGGATCCTCTAACTCTGACAGAGGTGCAGGCTCAAGACCATCGTCCTCATCATCGGAGCTCTCAGCAGGGGTAGATCCTGTGTCACTGCCTTCAGTCACCTCATCAGCTGCTCTAATAACAACACTGTCTCCAAAACAGCTGAATGCTTTGACGAAATTGGAAGCATTGTCAGTCACTGTGCACACAATTTTGTTTTGAATTTTAAATTCCTTGTACACATCTATCAGCACTTTAGCCAGGACATCATATGTGTGTGACCCTCTCACACGACGACATGCAAAGGGCTGCTGGTCTCCTGAGTGACACATCATTTTTATCAAGCCAATGAATTGTGATGCCCATGAATCCTTTGTTGACAGCTGACCAGTAGTCAGCTGTTGTGCATATAAAGTCAAGCTCAGCAAGTTCAGCTTTTAAATTACTCAATGAATTCCTTATTCAGTAGTCCCTGCACCTGTCTTCTTGAGGGCACATGTCTGCCTGGTTGCAAACCAGTTACTAGTTTTATGAAGGAGGGTTTTTCAACCTTACTCAGTGGCTGTAAATCTCCAACAATGTAGTCTATTATTAATCTGTCTACCTGTTGCTGGGAGATTATACCCCTGAAGGCAGCAGGCAGTGTGACTTGAGTCGTTTGGGGACTTTGGCTGGGGGTTTTGCCCTTCCCTCTATGACCTTGAAGGGCTTGCATATATGCTTTCACGCTGGACGAATGCTTCAACTCAACGTGTCTTTTCACTTCACAAATTGGAAAATGAGGTCATTAATGTTCTAACTTGTTTTTTCAGCGCAGGTGGACAAAGCTTGCACAGAAAGGTTAGGTTTTTACCGTCAGAGTCTCTGTGAGACAGTGTGTAAAATGCCCGTAAATTGTCAAAGTTACAGCCAGCATCATCCGTGTTTTCTGTGCCAGCTCCACTGGTGGTTGAGCTTTCCTCCTCTGCGCTTGCCATGGTTACTGCTGCAGCAGTTCGCTTCGCGCTCATGCGTTGCCAAGGCTGTGCCCTTTGAGAAGTGTGTGTGTGCATTATGGGAAACGTAGTGTGAAGCTAAAGACATTAGATTCGACTGTCCTTGGCTTTACACTACGTTACCCAAGATGCACTGCACACAAGCACTGAGCGAGAGTCAGGCTGAGCATTTTATTTTTCGAGCGGAGGAGCCCTTCGCTAGTGCTTGAGTGACAACACAACATGCTGTTTAAATGTGTGAGCCGACCTTGTCACTCGACTCATCAGGTGAAAATAAATCCCGATGTTTAATTGCATTCTAACAGTGAACGACGTCTACGCCGTTCATCACACATAAAATTCACGTTCACGTTCTTGATTTACTAATAAGTTGCGTTCAGTTCAAAGTTCACTGAAATATGAACGTGTTCAATGAACGCGTTCTTTTGAACTCGTTCATGCACAATACTGGCTGGTTGTCACTTGATACCTTTTCAGAACCTGCCTGTGTTTCCACCAGTTTAGAAAATGAACATAGGTGACAGTGACAGTAAAGGTTCATATTGTCACGTTCAAAGCCGGACGGAACGGCGATCGTGCGAGGCGAACGG
This sequence comes from Brienomyrus brachyistius, assembly GCF_023856365.1. Lineage (NCBI taxonomy): Eukaryota > Metazoa > Chordata > Actinopteri > Osteoglossiformes > Mormyridae > Brienomyrus > Brienomyrus brachyistius. The sequence continues at coordinate 870,743 of NW_026042314.1, forward strand.
GCAGGAAGCAGGCGGACAGGCGGAAGTCGGGGTAAACCAGGGATTTAATAAATAAACAGGGAGCAGGAGACATGAAACGCCAACTAACGTCAATGACAGACAAAGGACTCAGGTAAGACACGGACTGAAATACACAGGACTGATTGAAAATAATCGGACACAGCTGGGTACAATCATGAAAGAACACGTGGGTAATCAGGGGGCGTAGCACACACGAGGAGCGGACGGGCCGGGCATCACACATATGTATTCCGTTTTGTTGGATTTATTCTTTTCTGTTCCAGAATAAGTTTTATAAGCTGCCAACTGTCCTTTTAACAGTCGCACTATTAAAGATGCCAATAACTGAACTTTGCAATCTGCCTCATGATCTCTTCGCCACTCTAGTGCCATAATATTTTATTTATCAGACCTGTGGCATGGTTTTCATTTACAATGCAAAGTTACTCCGACAATAAGCTGGCTACTTGTTTTACTGCTGGCACCGGAAATATTAGACAAAACTATATTGGTGATTGACTGAATTATCCAGATATGCGGATGGTTTGGACACGATGGCCCCTCCTACTTGCACTGATGTTATGAGAACTATTTTTTTTTTGTGGTGGCCTATAGCCTTGTGCCTTTGACTGAATCACAGCCATGATATACCGGAGTATCTTCTTATATGTTATTGCTTAATTATACTGCACTCATAGAGCATTATAAACACAGCTATAAATATTTATAAAAAAGCATAACACATTATATCCACCATTATAACGCTTTATGAATGCTTTATGACACACTCAACTATAAGGCACTATAGATACCTTCATAATGCAATACAAAGCATCCTTAATGCTTATACCGATCATTATAATGCATTATGAAGGTATTTATAGTGCACTAAAGTGAGCTTCATACATCATTCATTATGCATAATAAGCATGCCTATAATGTGTTATGCCTTTTGATAAATATTTAAAGCCATGATTATAATGCATAACAATGGATTATTATTTGTTGTGATTTTTTTTTAAATTACTAACAACATGGCCTTAAGTGTTCCAGAGATGTTATAGTGTTCCGTAATCTGAGCAAATGGAAGCATGTAGATGTTGAACAAAGAGGCTCAGTGAGGATTATAATTCTAATTGGTGATCAGTGTTGACATACCACAGCACACAGTGTACAACACCGAAATGTGTCCTCTGCTTTTAACCCATATGTGACATCGTGACATAGCAAGGGGCAGCTAATTCAGCGCCCTGAGAGCAGTGCTTTGCTTAGGGTCCCTCAGCAGTGCCTTGCTGGTAGGGGATTCAATCCAACAACCATTAAGCCACCACTGCCCACTGCCAGTAACGGACCCTTGAGGAACTCCACATGTAATTTCTGTTCATTCAGATTCATAATTACCCTTCTGACAGAAAGTAGTGCCTGACTTGTAAAAATAATTCAAACCCATTAAATAAGGCGGCGGCTCCACCTCCTTCCCTAAGTGCTCTAGTCTCACTGATAAAGGGCAGGTAGGAGTAGCTGGTTTGATCAGGGCTGCTGCATAGTTTTCATTTGACCCCATTTCAGTTTAAAGCATAAAAATCAAGGTTTATCTTGATATTAAAATCAGTCATTAATAATGATTTTCCAACCAAAGGCTTGATATTCAGTAAAGATCAGTTTAATGTATTAAACACAATGTCTGACCCAGTGTGTAGGTGACACACAACTGGAGTCAGATGAGAGAGAGTAGCTGTGGGCTTTGATGCACTTTGTTCCCCCTGAAGTCAGTCAGAGCAGGAATGGCTGACACTGGGGCTGCTCCTCACTGCCTAGTGTGGGCTGTAGCTACAGCAGGGGATCCAAACCAAGTAAGCGGCGGGCGGTGGGGTAAGGGCCCCCTGTCCTAGATGTCATCATGCACTGTAATGCTGAAAGCTGGGAAACTGCCCTCGCTTTGTTTGGGTAGCAGGAACTTTTGGTATCACTCAGTAACAGCTCATCAAGTCCTTTTATCTGCATCCTTATCTTGTGTGAGCTACGGTATCTATGAGCAGTGAGGTCTGGGGGGGGGGGGGGGGGGCTTCCTTCCCTCACATTTGCCCTTTTTGTGCATTCGCTGACTGTACTTTTTTTCAGATTCATTAATATTGTCCTAAGACGGCACCCGCAGTCTTACCCAAACTGGCTGTGACACTGAACATCTCCTAAGTCTGTGCTTTAGGGCCATGACTTCACACGACACGACTACACTTGCGTGCGTAGTTTACATCTATCTGGAGGACTGAAGGTCATGTCCACCGGGGGGCAGTGCGAGAAAACCATCTTGGTCGGTTCCTTCGTTTCCAGTCTCACTTGTTAGTATGAGGTTGTGGCATTAAATGTTGTACAAGGACGAAGGAGTCAAGACGGCACTCTGAAGAACACGCTTTGATTAGAGCTGCAAGCCGACTTGTTTTGTTTACCATGTACTGTGAACTATATGCAGTTTTACTACTGTCTGGTTTTATTTAATCATCCAGTGACTGCAATAACTATACATAGTCATGATTAGCTTGATGATAGGCTTGCTGACTTTCTAGCCTAAAGAAATAGACTGAGTTCTGCTCACCTTGTTCAAGCCATTTTTGCCACAATCTAACAAAGGCTCCTTCTGCCTTATGTTTATATATAATCATACAATTTATTCTGTAAGGCACCTCCTACATTATTTTCTGTATCAGTAAGACAAATGACTGGTTTGCAGGTTAAAGCAGTAAATCTCATTTATAATTTTCTTTTCTTCATCTCTTCCGATTCGAGCCCAAGTCACTACTAAACCTTCTGACAAATTTTGCTACATCATGTTATTATTGCAGTACTTTTTTCTGTATTGGGTCTGTTCCAGTGTAAGTCAGTTAATTATTCTATATTTAAAATAGCTAATTTATTTCTCAAGATTGAACTGTTTAATATCCCGTTGAAGATATTTTATATCCAGTAGACGATGACAAAGATTGCATGTTCTCCCTATGTTGTCGTGGGGTTTCCTCTGGGTACTCCAGTTTGCCCCCACAGTCCAAAGACACGCTGAGGCTAGTTGGAGTTACTAAATTGCCCATAGGTGTGCATGTGTGAGTGACTGGTGAGTGAGTGTGCCCTGCGATGGGCTGGCCCCCCATCCTGGGTTGTTCCCTGCCTCGTGCCCATTGCTTCCGGGATAGGCTCTGGACCCCCCACGACCCAGTAGGATAAGCGGTTTGGAAAATGGATGGATGGATATATATATATATAACTGCACACACACACACACACACACACACACACACAAATAGATTATATGTTATATATTAGATAAGTGGCAGAAAAATCGATGGATGGATGGAACTGCATGAAAAATAATGCTGCTTTTGAAAGTAGGTAAGTAAGAATTTCAGGTTAGAATTTCATTGTACCTTGTACGCATGACACTGCTTTCTTAGAAACTTATACTGCCATTAAATTTTGAAGACACTGTACAAAGAAGGACACAATAGTGATCGGAATATTTTTTTCTTGTCTGTGAAAATATACAGCTCTTCTGGACACTCATTCTTAAAAAAATCAGATGCTACTTTAATACTATCTGTACCGTTAGTAAAGACAATGTTCCGTGACAAAACGTGACCATACTGCCACGCCAATTTCTGGTGGCACTGCACGTCGCGCATGCGTCTTGTTATCCTCATGTAAGTGCACAGACGAAGCCGGAATCAACACAGAAAACACGTGGTGGCCAGACTGGTACCTCTCCGCGCACGTATAAGCGGACGTGTTTGTATGGACTTTTATGATGCATTTTACTCCTCCGCCAACGACCGCCTGCCGCACTTCAAATTTGCCTTTAAACGCCAACATAGATGATTTTGATGAGGATTGGGGTAGTTTGCAAACCCTACAGCCAATTTGCAAGGTAATAGAACTGTTACATACATATAAATGCGTATGCATATGTGTGCAGACTTGTCCCAAATTGAAAATCTCACGCCAGCCAGCTGCTGGAGAGAGGTGTGTGTCCAAAGTGGATTAAAAGAAATTCATATTGTGACCTAAAGACAAACTCACTTTTAGTGGTAATCTTTGTCGTATGATTTTATAGTTAATAAAATGCTGAATGCTGTTTGTAATTTTATTTACCTGTAATTAAGCCTATTAGTTTAACACCCGCGTCATTTCGGCGCGTCTTCCCGCCGGCGTCGCGCGGGCGACCAACATTTCCTGAGGTAATTCACATATTTGACTTTTTATATTTTATGTATCGTACAGAATAATAGAGCGCAGGCTAAAGTGCAGTTCGGCCCCAGCGGGTCTCTCAGTGCGCCGTGTCTCACAGCGCAGGGGGCAGCCGGAGCGCCGCAGACTCGGGCGGCTACATGAGTATATTGGGAATAAAATGTGTGTATTGGAGCGAGTTCTGTGTGAGTGAGTGTGTGAGGTGTGACAGTGATAATGATGGAGATGCTGGGCTTCGTCATGGGATCAATCGCTCTTCCTCTTGCCTACAGACTCCTGCCAGCTGACGCTGGACCCCAACACTGCAAACAGAGAAGTGTCTCTGTCAGGGGGGGACAGGAAGGTGACATGGGGGGGGCAAACTCCCCCGTGTCGCTGTGCATGCTGGGATAGCTCACTGTGTGCTGGAGGAATCATTTTTACCGTATCAGAGTCTCACATGTCGCTGCTTCTCCGTGGCAAAAAGGTAAAATCTCTGCTTTATAACCAGTATAACCCTTTTTACTCTGTCTGAAGTGTGATGTATGTTAATAAAACAAGTAATTGGGTTCTGTAAGCTGAACAAACATACAAAATGACTGTTTTTCTCTGATTTATGTTCTATGTTGGCTGTTAATGCACCAAAACTGCCTAAACAAATTCATAGTACATGCAGTTGTACCAATGGAGTGAATTCTGATTATGAATAAAATAAAATGTAATGAAATCTAAGCCTGATGAGTGGGGGGAGCTTTTCCCCTCCCCTCTATATGTATATTTTATATTTCTGTCTATATATTGTATTTGCTACCTGTACACTGACAATAAAGGCTTCCTATTCTATCCCATTAATGTCCCGGTTCCGCGCTGCCCAGAACGTAACTGAGTAACAGACTTAATCCGCGCTCTCTGCTCACTGAGCGCAGCAGCCTGATATCGCAGCGGCGACGCTTTGGCCAGCAGGGGGCGGCAGACTGCAGACAGTTTATTAACTCAAAACCTACAGCGGTCCTGAGGTAACTTAGTAAAGATAATAACATAATCAAATTAATCATATATTAACTAAGTAAACATAAATAACATAAAATCTTAATAAGTCACGTTAGTACAACAACAACAGAAAGGCACCTGATCATCAATGAAGTAGTGTAGGTGATTACCAATTACCAGAAAAAAAATCACATAAGTCCTGTTTCATTAGGAATCCTGAGATATATACAGTACTGTGCAAAAGTCTTAGGGAGTCATAGGAGTCATCAGCTGGGTCCAATAAATCTGACTGCTGTAGTCCCAGCTAGCATTAGCACAACTTCTCTATCCATGGCCTTCTCACTTCATAAGTCAAAGTCATCTTTACTGTCATTGTGTATGAGCACAACGAAACGGGGTAGTAGGGCCAATAAAGGCAGTAGAATAGAATAAATAACACTAACGGTAGCGCGACAATTAGCGTCCTGAATATATACATATATATATGAAATTGATAATGGCCACATTCGGATTCAGATATAAAGTCAAAGTAATTAAAAATCTGGGGCCGAGTGCCTGAAAGACTACAAGTCCTGCTACAGGTTATTGTGTTTGTGTCACAGTCAAGTTTCCAGCAAATCCAAGTAACTCTGGGCAATGACATACAGTGGCTTGCAAAAGTATTCGGCCCCCTTGAACTTTTCCACATTTTGTCACATTACAGCCACAAACATGAATCAATTTCATTGGAATTCCACGTGAAAGACCAATACAAAGTGGTGCACACTTGAGAAGCGGAACCAAAATCATACATGATTCCAAACATTTTTGACAAATAAATAACTGCAAAGTGGGGTGTGCGTAATTATTCAGCCCCCTTTGGTCTGAGTGCAGTCAGTTGCCCATAGACATTGCCTGATGAGTGCTAATGACTAAATAGAGTGCACCTGTGTGTAATCTAATGTCAGTACAAATACAGCTGCTCTGTGACGGCCTCAGAGGTTGTCTAAGAGAATATTGGGAGCAACAACACCATGAATTCCAAAGAACACACCAGACAGGTCAGGGATAAAGTTATTGAGAAATTTAAAGCAGGCTTAGGCTACAAAAAGATTTCCAAAGCCTTGAACATCCCACGGAGCACTGTTCAAGCGATCATTCAGAAATGGAAGGAGTATGGCACAACTGTAAACCTACCAAGACAAGGCCGTCCACCTGAACTCACAGGCTGAACAAGGAGAGCGCTGATCAGAAATGCAGCCAAGAGGCCCATGGTGACTCTGGACGAGCTGCAGAGATCTACAGCTCAGGTGGGGGAATCTGTCCATAGGACAACTATTAGTCGTGCACTGCACACAGTTGGCCTTTATGGAAGAGTGGCAAGAAGAAAGCCATTGTTAACAGTAAACCATAAGAAGTCCCGTTTGCAGTTTGCCACAAGCCATGTGGGGGACACAGCAAACATGTGGAAGAAGGTGCTCTGGTCAGATGAGACCAAAATGGAACTTTTTGGCCAAAATGCAAAACGCTATGTGTGGCGGAAAAGTAACACTGCACATCACTCTGAACACACCATCCCCACTGTCAAATATGGTGGTGGCAGCATCATGCTCTGGGGGTGCTTCTCTTCAGCAGGGACAGGGAAGCTGGTCAGAGCTGATGGGAAGATGGATGGAGCCAGATACAGGGCAATCTTGGAAGAAAACCTCTTGGAGTCTGCAAAAGACTTGAGACTGGGGCGCAGGTTCACCTTCCAGCAGGAAAACGACCCTAAACATAAAGCCAGGGCAACCATGGAATGGTTTAAAACAAAACATATATCCATGTGTTAGAATAGCCCAGTCAAAGTCCAGATCTAAATCCAATCGAGAATCTGTGGCAAGATCTGAAAACTGCTGTTCACAAACGCTGTCCACCTAATCTGACTGTACTGGAGCTGTTTTGCAAAGAAGAATGGGCAAGGATTTCAGTCTCTAGATGTGCAAAGCTGGTAAAGACAAACCCTAAAAGACTGGCAGCTGTAGTTGCAGCAAAAGGTGGTTCTACAAAGTATTGAATCATGGGGCTGAATAATTACGCACACCCCACTTTTCAGTTATTTATTTGTAAAAAATTTTTGGAATCATATATGATTTTCGTTCCACTTCTCACGTGTACACCACTTTGTATTGGTCTTTCACGTGGAATTCCAATAAAATTGATTCATGTTTGTGGCTGTAATGTGACAAAATGTGGAAAAGTTCAAGGGGGCCGAATACTTTTTGCAAGCCACTGTAAACCACAGGCATCACCCTAACGGTAAGAAGTGTGATCCGCTTACGACTGACACGCAGTAGAGACAGGATCACATCCAACACGGGACCCACTATAGGCTCACACAGAAATAAAGGAGAAAAACACCAGCTGCCTTTTCCAAGCAGTTTACATTCTTGCGCTTCCTCATGGTGACAGTAACAGCCCGTGTCACATGACCACTGTCATGTCCTACCCATCACACCTGCCTGACCCTCCTGTCTCCTCACTAGCGTGACCCTCATGATTCATGCCTGTTGCTTGTTGCCCCTCGTTAGTCTTTGCATTTAATTATCTATTTGTCTCGTCAGCCCCAGTCCGGTCATTGATGTTAAACCTTCCTGCTGCCTGTGACCTTCCCGGTTGCCAGTCCTCCCATTTGTGATCCCTCACAATCCTCTTTGTTTCCAGTCTCAGCCCATCTAGTTCAGCAAACCCCCTTTTTGTTTCGCTACCAAGGATGCAGAGATGAGAGTCTTTTACCAAGCTTACAGTGTCCAGAGTGGATGAGCATGACCACAGTGAGAAGAGGATCTGATGGATGGAGGACCTAAGTACCATAATCTTAGTAACGCATGAGCAGAATTGGACCATAAGAAGAACTGGCCGGCTCCATCTCACACATGGTACGTGGGTGTAGAAGTTACTCAAAACCATATGGCTGAAATCCTCCACATGTGCATTTTGAATGTATTGGGCATGTTGTCCTGTTTTAACCATGAGAATCCAGTGAGGGGCGGCTCAGTGGGTAACAGGGCTGCCTTGCAGCTGCAGTGTTGAATGTTTCCATCCTTCTCCTATGCTGTCTGTGTGGCGTTTGTTTGCTCTCTTTATCCCACATGGGTTTCTTCCTGCAGCGACTCAGACAGGCCCAATAAATTGTCCGGACTCCATAACTGTGAGTGTGCCTTGTGATTAAATGGCATTGTATCCATGGTGGACCCCAACTTTGTACCCTGCGTTTCCCGTAATTGGCTCTGGGATACCCTTGTGATAAGTGTTTGGAAGATGGATGCGTCTAATCTTAGTACTTATGTGATCTGTCCCGTCTCCTCCTGATTGGGCCAGCAGAGGTCACTGCTGACACTCCGTAACTCTCCTAATTCTCCCCAGCTGTATCCCATCCCTGACGTTCTCCACCCTGGTCTGTTATCCTCCTACACCTCTCTCCTGTCTGTGATTACTGTGTATAAATGTTCCTGCTCTCATGATTCCTCAGCTCCGTCATCATTCTTCCAAGTGCTGTTTGCTGTATTCCCTTAATAAAGCCTGTGTCTTTCCCAGAGCTACTGCATCTGAGTCGTCCTTAACCCAGATTATATTACTCATCACATAGAATATCCATTTACATTTAACCCCATGGACACTAAGCTTTTCTCCCAGGGGTCTAAGGTAAGAGAGACCAATTGGACCAATTCGTCCAGATAAATACATTTGTAAAAGAAGTAGTGAATACGTTTCCAATCAATTCCTATTACACATTGATGTTATAATCAGAAGCCACATTATGAAATGGAATATATCCAAACAGCATTTTAATCTGACCAGTAGGGCATGCTGTTGTACCACTTGTAGAAACACTTTTGCATTTACCAGACTTGTTTACCCAAAGTGACTTACAGCAGTGGGAAGGGTTATGTTTTATGCATATTCTTGGGGGATTTGAACCCATGACCAATGCATCATAAATGCAACACTCTACTTGTTCAGCTAGAGAATCTCTATGAAAAAAGTCCTAATGACTTGAAGTAATCAGCTCCTAATGCCAGGTAGCTGAAAACACAATGAGGTTCTTCCTCAATGTGATGCTGCCCAACCCAGCAGACGGGAATCTGATGAATCAGACACGCCTGCCAGTGTCCAGTTTAACCTTTGGGGTCCGTGGACTCGACGGCCAATCAGAGATGGCAGACAGCTGTCCACATGGCCCCGATTGAGCGGTACGTTTGCGTAACCTGCTGGCTGTAAAAGAAGACCATGTGTTTGAATGCTGCATCGCAGGCCTGACACATGAGAAAGACCAGATGCCAGCCACCTCAGACATGTGGATTTTATCTGTGTTCCACAGGCACTTTCATATAAGTGATTTACAGGAACTTCCAGTCTAGTGCAGGGCAGCGCAAACACCCTCATGCATATACTGGTTTTAGCACAGCTTCATTGTAAAGCATATCAGATGGCCTCAGAATCCTGCTCCCTGCTTAATACAAGGTGAATAGGGAGTAGGAACTAGGGGACTAAGGACTATGGGATTAGGGGCCACAGGACTAGGAGACTATGGGACTAAGGGAATAGGGAACCAGGGGAAAAGGGGCTACAGTGTTAGGGACCATGGGACTAAGAAACAAGGAGACTAGGGACTTGTGGATCATGGAAGTGGGGCAAAGGGGAATTGGGCACTATGGACTATGAGACTAAGGTATAGAGGGACCACAAAATTTGAGCACTTAAGACTAGAGGACTGTGGGACTGCAATGCAGCATCTCCGGAAACCTGTTTACTCCTGCTGGGCAGCTTTCATGTGGCACCCCCTGCTGGACAGTGGAGACACTACAGAGGCTGTGTATTGTGTTCAGTCACCTTTTACTGTAAATCACACATGGGTTCGCGCTCATTTGTGTCTGCTCTGAATCCCCATGGGCCGAGGTGAAAACTCCATCCACTTCAGGTAATTCAGGGGCCTCTTGCCAAGTTATGTGAGCTTCGTGTCTGATTCTTTGGGCTTCCGTACTGGAAGCAGTCCAGGGTAATTCTGGGAAAGTGTGGAGCTTAGACAAACCAAACTACAGCGTAACATACAGCCAAGGGGGATTTTAAGATTTTGGTATATTGTGTGGGCATCTTTCTGTTCTTGATATTGATTGATGTATGTAATTATGTAGTATTTTTAATATACGGATAGCGCACTATTGTATACAAAGCGACAAGCCAAGCTTGCAGTTTTGCAGTGTTCATGTGCTGCCACCTTCTGGGAAAACGAAGAACGGATTTTCAGATTAAGATCTAAAAAACTACACATTTACATTTTAGCCCATGTTACACTGGGCTTTTCTCCCAGGGCAGTAAGGTCAGAGAGACCTACCAGAGAGAAATCTACCATAGTTACTGTTGTATATACATTTATACTGACTTACATTTTACTTATTTATCAGAAGCTTTTATCAAAACGACATACAAATGAGGAAGCAGATTGACACTGTACGGTGCTGGGCGTCGCCCCGGTATGCAAAGTGCTTGGAAAGATTAAAAGCGACAAAACATTGTATCAAAGATCGAGTGCAAGTGCATCAATTATTAAAAATAATACTTAAGAATATCAGTAACAGAGCTCAGCACCAGCATGTATGGGTCCGCAGGACCTGTGATGATGAGCCCAAAAACACCAACGCAAATCCCCAAACTGCACAATATTGTGTTTGGAGTGAAACCTCAATGAGTCTTTAGGTCCATGATACTGTAACAATTTCGAGGAACTTTGGCGCTACATGCAATTCCCAAAGCGCACCACTAGATGGCGGCTTCCTACCGTGAGCTGAAACAGCCGCCGTAGGGGCGATACGCGGCAAGTTTCCCCAGCCGCCAACCGGCGTGCACCGGGGCTGCGTCTGGATCAGGCTTTTGCCTGCTGCTTTCCTCCAGCTTATTTTCTTGTGTAACTTGGTGCTGGGCTCCTCGCCATATAAACAAACTCAGCCTAGCAAACATTAAGAAATCTGGATGCTATGAAAGGATCGTCTACCATACTCCCATATTCCACTCTGCTTTCATCCGATTGTCTTTGGTTTGTGCTGCTGGGAACCATTATCGCTGTCCTTTTATTTTGCTGCAAACGTAATCGTATGATCACATTATATCGCGACGTCCCTTGTCCTCACCAACGTTTTGTTGAAACTGCATGAAGGTCAGACCCACTTTTGTACCGTTTAAAACACATGTTGATCATTTTTTCTCCTGCAAAAAAGAGCATTTACTTTTATTTTGGAGATATTTTTTTGCAAAGCGACTTACAATTGAGAAAGCGGCGAGTTGAGCAGCAAACTTAAGGCGGTGTGACTAAGCAGGTTTGGACCCACGAAGCTCAAATTCCACAGTCAGACAATTTAAAATTTTTTCTTTGAGAAGGCAGACGCAGGCAGTCACTGGTGCGTTTGGGGTTAAGGGCCTTAGTCACACGAGCATAGTGATATAAGCCAAACGCCAACCCACAGCACTGACCTCTGGCAGAATTCACCTTTACAAGCATGTTTGGCAAATGCCACTAAGTACAAAACTGATGCACTTTTAAATAATAATTGTACTTATCATCAGGGTTCAAATGTCAGAAGTGCTTCTGCTACTCTTTAGTAAGGTTGCAAATTCCATCTGTCCATCCATCCATCTTCTGTAGCCAGGTATACACAGACGCACACACACACAGGCGCACACATGCACGCTAACACGCACACACACACACAGACGCACACACACAGAGGCGCACACATGCACGCTAACACGTGCACACACACACAGACGCACACATGCACGCTAACACGCGCACACACACAGACGCACACACGCACGCTAACGCGCGCACACACACACAGACGCACACATACACACAGACGCAGACGCACACACGCACGCTAACGCGCGCACACACACACAGACGCACACATACACACAGACGCACACACAGACGCACACATGCACGCTAACGCGCACACACACAAACACACATGCGCACACAGACACGCACGCACACGCGCACACACACAGAGGTTTGTAATTATATCTTTGTGGGGACTCTCCATTTGTTTCGATTGTGAAAACTCTAATCCCAACAATGACAGTCTACCCAGCCCCAACCTTAACCAAAAGTAAGCAAACAAAATACAAGATTTTAGGTATTTTCAGTTTTGTGATTCTATTCACAGATTTTTTTATGAAATTGAGGTTATGTTTGTGGGGTGTGGGGAGTGAAAATGTCCTTATATGGCAAAAAAAACCTTATATGGTTTTTATCACATCGTGGGGGACGTTTGGTTCCCCCAATGTAATACACTGTGTTCACAATTATTAGGCGAGTTGTGTTTTTGGGATTAATTTTTATAATAAACAAATATAGTGTCATCAGTCAGTCCAAAATGTTAATGAACCTGAAGCCTGAATGTTATGCAAAGGAAATGTGAGTGTGAACATTATCAGGGGAAAACACGTGTGTGCACAATTATTACACAACTATTAGTGTGCACAATTATTACACAACTGTTAGTGTGCACAATTATTACACAACTATTAGTGTGCAGAATTATTACACAACTATTAGTGTGCACAATTATTACACAACTATTAGTGTGCAGAATTATTACACAACTATTAGTGTGCACAATTATTACACAACTATTAGTGTGCAGAATTATTACACAACTATTAGTGTGCACAATTATTACACAACTATTAGTGTGCACAATTATTAGGCAACTAAATGGAAAACCTACATTTTCCCATCTCCCTTGTTTATTATCATCTTTCAAAGTGCGATTAATAAACAAACATCACATAATTTCCAAATAAACAATTCTGACATGAAATATCAATTAGTGAGCAATATAGCCACCTCCTTACGGACGCAGCAGGAAGTGTGAGTGTCCTGCAGGCTGGAGAGAGAGCTGCTGATGACGCGCTCAGCGGTCCGGACCCTTCAGAAGACTGTGCAGACCGCTGAGTGCATCATCGGCAGCTCTCTCCCCAGCCTGCAGGACACTTACACTTCCCGCTGCATCCGTAAGGCCACCAGCATTGTGACTGACCGGTACCATCCCACCCACCAACTGTCTACTACCCCTCTTCCATCCGGAAGAAGATTCTGCAGCATCAGGAGCAGATCTGCACGACTGTGCAATAGCTTCTTACCCCAAGCAGTCCGGCTCCTGAACAGCAATAAGTCTTCCATTCATGGAATCTGGTATTTTCTTGATCTGTTGACGATAAACTTTTTGTGCAGCAGCAACCACAGCCTCCCAGACACTGTTCAGAGAGCTGTACTGCTTTCCTTCACTGTAAATCTCCCGTTTAAGCAGGGCCCACAAGTTCTCAATAGGGATTATGTCAGGTGATTATGTCATTATTCTGTCATCCTTAAGGCCTTTACTGGCTAGCCATGCAGTGGAGTACTTCGATGCATGCGATGGAGCATTGTCCTGCATAAAAATCATGGTCCTGCTGAAAGATGCTGACTGTTTCCTGTACCACTGCTTGAAGAAAGTGTCTTCTAAAAACTGACAGTAGGTTTCGGAGTTGAATTTGAATCCATCTTGGTATTTTCTGGGAAAGTAGAGTGTACCCTTGGGGAGGTGGGCTCCGGCTGGGCTTAAGATACGGTTTCATTAATGAGACTCACACGGTCAGAAGGTTTGAGGTAAACGAGTCTCACTGGCTGTTTCTGAAGGTGGGACCCCCCCCCCCCCAATAAAAAAATCACATCTTCCCATTAAAATAATAAAATTGTAACTCTCCACTATGATTATTCATGTTACAAGGTCCAACTGATGGCACTACTTTGAGGAGAGTTCTTCATCTTCTACCTGTGTGTTGGTAGAATAGTGATTCAGAACTTGGGCCTGTGATCTGAAACAGGCGGGTGTTTGCCGTTGTACCTTTGAGGAAGGTTCCTCACTGAATTAATCTTGTTTGTATAAACCTTCAGCAGCGAGAGTAGTAACTATTGTAGTGAGATGGAGCTGGAGGGTGCGATCTCTTCAGGTATCGTGATTTTGTTAAATTGGTTGATTAATTGTTGTGGCCAGCGTGCGTATATAAGATCCAGTTGTAGTTGTCTGTTGGACCGCCCTGTAACCAGTGACGCGACTCTCCATGTGCCAGTATCTCCTTTTTCAAAGTTGTGGGCATCTCCATCGCTGCAGTGTGCGAGGGCTTGGTAATCTAGCCACTTGCAGTTGTTTCCCGTTTTAAGGTTCCCTTTTAATACCGCTTGTAATCAGTCAGTGGATGGCGATTTGGTGGAGTGTCCCGGACTGGCGTGAGCCAGGCGGCCGGCGGGATACTGAGCCACTACAATTGCTGCTGTTTTGTCCTGCTGTGTTTTCTGCTTTTGTTTCGTTTATTTTGTTTTCGGGTTTCCTGTTTAATTAGTATTAAGTATTTATGTGTTTTGTTTAGTTTGTTGTACGTAAACCGTGGGGCGCCGTTGGGGAGGCTTGGTGTTGGGTGGTGAGGATCTGGTTTGGGGGGGGGGGTAGGTCCTGGCGATATAGCGCTGTGTGGTCGCTCTGCCTTCTTAGCCCTCCCCCCTGGTGTGTGTATCTACGCCATGTGATGTGGTGACCCCGTGGAGTACCTTCTGACAGTGTGTCCCCCCACCCCAAGGTAATAGCTGCTGGGTTTGGGTTTCTTTGTGTGATTGGAGTGTTATTCTAACATGATTTGATTTGTACCATTTGTGGGTAGTAATTTGTTTGCTGTTTGGTTTTTCCTTTGGAGTGTTAACTGGAAGCAGAATAATAAAGGCAGTGTTCATGGTCTTCACGTCCCCCAGGCGGTGATTACGAATCTGTGTCCTTTTATATCGGAGTGGGTTGCAAACTCCTGTACTTAATTCTCTGGGTGAATTTCCCAGAGTGGCGTAGTCGGGTCTCCATTTCTGTGTCCGTCTCTGCTTCCTCCCTAACCGCTACAGATTTGACGCAGTCGGCAGGATTTCACCAGTATATGGTGGAGATGTGACTCCCTGATCGCTCCCTGGGAAGGTTAGGTGAGATTTTTTTGTTTTTTTATTTTTTGGTGTTTAATGTGTATTAGTGGAAAGGCAAAGTAAAACAGCAGCATTTGTTTCTCAGGAGTCGGTACTATTTTGAGTAAATTTTGTTTGCTGGGCTTTGTGTATCCTGTCTAGTTTTATCCTCTGTTGTCATTATGGACAATAATGTTGTCACAAAGCTAAACATTGGGTGATCATCTAAGACAGAATTCCATGGCACAACATAGGCCTTCATTGTGGATCGTAGCCTGAGGTAGAAGAAAAATGAGAAGCCAGGCAGACTGTATTCTTTTTGAATGTCCTGGAATGTGCGCACAACATTCGCATCAAACGTATTAGAAAATGTGAAAACCCCCTTGGATGACCAGGGGGGACAAACAAAAGCTTTATAGTCTGACAGAAAGTGGAAATTGTTCCATAAAGGAGATTGTTGACCTATTACTTTTTCGGCTTTGTACCATGCAGCTAAGGTGGATGAAAAGATACAACCAAGTTTGTGTCGTGATTTACGAAGACCTACCCCTGGGAAAGGTAAGTCCTGGAGTCCGTGGGGATGCACTATAGCCGATTCAATACCTCTTCACGACACTACACTGCCTGCGTCTGTCCAAGTGCGCATAGCCCTAATTTGAAATGCCCAATGCTAGAGCTTAAAATCAGGGAGGGTGAGGCCACCGTCTGATTTGGTGCGCTGTAAAACTGAGAAGCGTTTCCTGGGTTGTCTGCCGTTCCAAATAAATTTGGATACAATGGAATTCAAATCTTCAAAATAATTTGGAGGTGGTACACATAGAATCATAAAAGACCAAAAGATAAGTGAGTAAAATATTCATTTTGATATAACGGCATCTTCAGCTAGAGAAAGACGTGGAGACAAAAGGCTGGAGGAGATAAAGACAGTGCAGAAAGAAGATGACGTATGCAGACAAGTGACAAACCACTGTTTCACAGAATGGCCAGAGAGATGTAAGTTAGATCCAGACATTAAACCATACTGGCAGCGCACAATGGATTTTCACCTTGCTCACGACCTTCTCATGAAGGGAGAAGGACTTGTGATACCTCCCCCCTTGAGAGCGGATGTTCTTCAGCGTCTGCATGAAGGCTATCAGGGAATTACAAAATGCCGAGCCAGAGCTACACTGTCAGTATGGTGGCCCGGTATCACAGCACAGATTAGCCAGATGGTGGACAGCTGGGTCCTAAATGGCCAGATCTGCAAGTTTTTCGCAAGCAGGATGAGGAGAGAAGGCGTCAGCAGGCAAAACACTACAACCGCAGACTCCGCTCCAGACCTCTCGCAGAACTGACATCTGGTCAGACAGTTTGGATTACCACAGAAGGGACTGCTGGGAGTCGTCAGACCTGCAGATACTCCTAGACCATATGTTGTAGAGACTGTAAAGGTCATCTTTGGCCTACAGGGACTGTTACTAAGTCAAGTTGACTGGAAAACCACCTGACAGAATGGACTTGTGAACAAAGAGGGAAGTTCAGTAGAAGAGAGAGAGAGAGAGAGAGAGAGAGAGAGAGAAGGAGGTTGTTGATAGCAGTAACAGAAATTAATGTCAAAAGGTACACAGCACATTTGACTTAAGCTAAAAGGAGGAGGTGTAATAATAGGACTACTGTTCCCATAATGCTCTATTCCCCACAGTGCTTTTGTGCCTTGTATGCGGTATTCCAGTTGTTGTATTAAACACAATCTAACCATGTAGAGACAGTCCTATCTGCTCATTATACAGTTTAGTCAGGGTGATGACTGACTGATGACTTATAACTGACGGGGACAGTAAGGTTACTTTGGTTAGTCTTTATTTATTTACTATTTTTTTATTTTTGGTTATTTCTGTATGTTTTTCCCTTTTTTAAAATATTCTTTAATTACATTTGGTTGTTTGGAGCCTATTGACACTTGATAGAGGGATTTAATGGACAATAAAGAATGTGCATCCTATCCTATCCTGTAAGGCATTCAAGTTTGTCCATCAGCCCACAGGCCAGCAAGCAAAGGCAGTTTAAAGTTTATAAAAGTTTAGATGAATGCAAGTATTTTCTGGCTGATCATGTACACGGGACTGATTGCTTCCTAATTGTATAGTTTTTATTGTTTATCATTTTATATGTTTTATCCTGGGGGTGGCATGGTGGTGCAGTGGTTAGCACTGTTGCCTCACACCTCTGGGACCCAGGTTCGAATCTCCGCCGGGGTCACATGTGTGTGGAGTTTGCATGTTCTCCCCATGTCATTGTGGGGTTTTCTCCGGGTACTCCGGTTTCCCCCCACAGTCCAAAAACATGCTGAAGCTAATTGGAGTTACTAAATTGCCCATAGGTGTGCATGTGTGAGTGAATGGTGTGTGAGTGTGCCCTGTGATGGGCTGGCCCCCCATCCTGGGTTGTTCCCTGCCTCGTGCCCATTGCCTCCGGGAAAGGACGCCCCGCAACCCAGTAGGATAAGCGATTTGGAAAATGGATGGATGGATGGATATATATGATATTTGATGTATACACAGGCCTATAGAGGACTCGGACGTCAGCCCCTCACACGGGCCTATAGTGGACTCGGACGTCAGGACTAGCCCCTATAGAGGACTCGGAGGTCAGCCCCTCGCACAGGCCTATAGAGGACTCGGAGGTCAGCCCCTCGCACATGCCTATAGAGGACTCGGACGTCAGCCCCTCGCACAGGCCAATAGAGGACTCGGACGTCAGCCCCTCGCACAGGCCTATAGAGGACTCGGACGTCAGCCCCTCGCACAGGCCTATAGAGGACTCGGACGTCAGCCCCTCGCACAGGCCAATAGAGGACTCGGACGTCCGAGTCCGGACTAGCCCCTATAGAGGACTCGGAGGTCAGCCCCTCGCACAGGCCTATAGAGGACTCGGACGTCAGCCCCTCGCACAGGCCTATAGAGGACTCGGACGTCAGCCCATCGCACAGGCCTATAGAGGACTCGGACGTCAGCCCCTCGCACAGGCCTATAGAGGACTCGGACGTCAGCCCCTCACACGGGCCTATAGTGGACTCGGACGTCAGCCCCTCACACAGGCCTGTAGAAGACTCAGACGTCAGGACTAGCCCCTATAGAGGACTCGGAGGTCAGCCCCTCGCACAGGCCTATAGAGGACTCGGAGGTCAGCCCCTCGCACTGGCCAATAGAGGACTCGGACGTCAGCCCCTCGCACATGCCTATAGAGGACTCGGACGTCAGCCCCTCGCACAGGCCTATAGAGGACTCGGACGTCAGCCCCTCGCACAGGCCAATAGAGGACTCGGACGTCAGCCCCTCGCACAGGCCAATAGAGGACTCGGACGTCAGCCCCTCGCACAGGCCAATAGAGGACTCGGACGTCCGAGTCCGGACTAGCCCCTATAGAGGACTCGGAGGTCAGCCCATCGCACAGGCCTATAGAGGACTCGGGCGTCAGCCCATCGCACAGGCCTATAGAGGACTCGGACGTCAGCCCCTCGCACAGGCCAATAGAGGACTCGGACGTCCGAGTCCGGACTAGCCCCTATAGAGGACTCGGAGGTCAGCCCCTCGCACAGGCCTATAGAGGACTCGGACGTCAGCCCCTCGCACAGGCCTATAGAGGACTCGGACGTCAGCCCATCGCACAGGCCTATAGAGGACTCAGACGCCCCTCGCACAGGCCTATAGAGGACTCGGACGTCAGCCCCTCGCACTGGCCTGTAGAGGACTCGGACGTCAGCCCCTCGCACAGGCCTGTAGAGGACTCAGACGCCCCTCACACAGGCCTATAGAGGACTCGGACGTCGGCCCCTCGCACAGGCCAATAGAGGACTCGGACGTCGGCCCCTCGCACAGGCCAATAGAGGACTCGGACGTCGGCCCCTCGCACAGGCCTATAGAGGACTCGAAGGTCGGCCCCTCGCACTGGCCAATAGAGGACTCGGACGTCGGCCCCTCGCACATGCCTATAGAGGACTCGGACGTCAGCCTCTCGTACTGGCCAATAGAGGACTCGGACGTCAGCCCCTCGCACCGGCCTATAGAGGACTCGGACGTAAGCCCATCGCACAGGCCTATAGAGGACTCGGACGTCATCCCCTCGCACAGGCCAATAGAGGACTCGGACGTCAGCCCCTCGCACAGGCCTATAGAGGACTCGGACGTCAGCCCCTCGCACAGGCCAATAGAGGACTCGGACGTCAGCCCATCGCACAGGCCTATAGAGGACTCGGACGTCAGCCCCTCGCACAGGCCTATAGAGGACTCAGACACCCCTCACACAGGCCTATAGAGGACTCGGACGTCAGCCCCTCGCACAGGCCAATACAGGACTCGGACGTCCGAGTCCGGACTAGCCCCTATAGAGGACTCGGAGGTCAGCCCATCGCACAGGCCTATAGAGGACTCGGACGTCAGCCCCTTGCACTGGCCAATAGAGGACTCGGACGTCAGCCCCTCGCACATGCCTATAGAGGACTCGGACGTCAGCCCCTCGCACAGGCCTATAGAGGACTCGGACGTCAGCCCCTCGCACAGGCCAATAGAGGACTCGGACGTCAGCCCCTCGCACAGGCCAATAGAGGACTCGGACGTCAGCCCCTCGCACAGGCCAATAGAGGACTCGGACGTCCGAGTCCGGACTAGCCCCTATAGAGGACTCGGAGGTCAGCCCATCGCACAGGCCTATAGAGGACTCGGACGTCAGCCCATCGCACAGGCCTATAGAGGACTCGGACGTCAGCCCCTCGCACAGGCCAATAGAGGACTCGGACGTCAGCCCCTCGCACAGGCCTATAGAGGACTCGGACGTCAGCCCATCGCACAGGCCTATGGAGGACTCGGACGTCAGCCCCTCGCACAGGCCTATAGAGGACTCGGACATCAGCCCCTCACACGGGCCTATAGTGGACTCGGACGTCAGCCCCTCACACAGGCCTGTAGAAGACACGGACGTCAGGACTAGCCCCTATAGAGGACTCGGAGGTCAGCCCCTCGCACAGGCCTATAGAGGACTCGGAGGTCAGTCCCTCGCACTGGCCAATAGAGGACTCGGACGTCAGCCCCTCGCACATGCCTATAGAGGACTCGGACGTCAGCCCCTCGCACAGGCCTATAGAGGACTCGGACGTCAGCCCCTCGCACAGGCCAATAGAGGACTCGGACGTCAGCCCCTCGCACAGGCCAATAGAGAACTCGGACGTCAGCCCCTCGCACAGGCCAATAGAGGACTCGGACGTCCGAGTCCGGACTAGCCCCTATAGAGGACTCGGAGGTCAGCCCATCGCACAGGCCTATAGAGGACTCGGACGTCAGCCCATCGCACAGGCCTATAGAGGACTCGGACGTCAGCCCCTCGCACAGGCCAATAGAGGACTCGGACGTCCGAGTCCGGACTAGCCCCTATAGAGGACTCGGAGGTCAGCCCCTCGCACAGGCCTATAGAGGACTCGGACGTCAGCCCCTCGCACAGGCCTATAGAGGACTCGGACGTCAGCCCATCGCACAGGCCTATAGAGGACTCAGACGCCCCTCGCACAGGCCTATAGAGGACTCGGACGTCAGCCCCTCGCACTGGCCTGTAGAGGACTCGGACGTCAGCCCCTCGCACAGGCCTGTAGAGGATTCAGACGCCCCTCACACAGGCCTATAGAGGACTCGGACGTCGGCCCCTCGCACAGGCCAATAGAGGACTCGGACGTCGGCCCCTCGCACAGGCCAATAGAGGACTCGGACGTCGGCCCCTCGCACAGGCCTATAGAGGACTCGAAGGTCGGCCCCTCGCACTGGCCAATAGAGGACTCGGACGTCAGCCCCTCGCACATGCCTATAGAGGACTCGGACGTCAGCCCCTCGCACCGGCCAATAGAGGACTCGGACGTCAGCCCCTCGCACCGGCCTATAGAGGACTCGGACGTCAGCCCCTCGCACAG
The DNA here is from genome assembly GCF_023856365.1 of Brienomyrus brachyistius. Classification (NCBI taxonomy): domain Eukaryota; kingdom Metazoa; phylum Chordata; class Actinopteri; order Osteoglossiformes; family Mormyridae; genus Brienomyrus; species Brienomyrus brachyistius. The sequence continues at coordinate 891,880 of NW_026042314.1, forward strand.
GCCTATAGAGGACTCTGACGTCAGCCCCTTGCACAGGCCAATAGAGGACTCGGACGTCAGTCCCTCGCACAGGCCAATAGAGGACTCGGACGTCAGCCCATCGCACAGGCCTATAGAGGACTCGGACGTCAGCCCCTCGCACAGGCCTATAGAGGACTCGGACGTCAGCCCCTCGCACAGGCCAATAGAGGACTCGGACGCCAGCCCCTCGCACAGGCCTATAGAGGACTCGGACGTCAGCCCCTCGCACAGGCCTATAGAGGACTCGGACGTCAGCCCATCGCACAGGCCTATAGAGGACTCGGACGTCAGCCCCTCGCACAGGCCTATAGAGGACTCGGACGTCAGCCCCTCGCACAGGCCTATAGAGGACTCGGACGTCAGCCCCTCGCACAGGCCTATAGAGGACTCGGACGTCAGCCCCTCGCACAGGCCTATAGAGGACTCGGACGTCAGCCCCTCGCACAGGCCTATAGAGGACTCAGACGCCCCTCGCACAGGCCTATAGAGGACTCGGACGTCAGCCCCTCGCACAGGCCTGTAGAGGACTCGGACGTCAGCCCCTCGCACAGGCCTATAGAGGACTCGGACGCCCCTCACACAGGCCTATAGAGGACTCGGACGTCAGCCCCTCGCACAGGCCAATAGAGGACTCGGACGTCAGCCCCTCGCACAGGCCAATAGAGGACTCGGACGTCAGCCCCTCGCACAGGCCAATAGAGGACTCGGACGTCAGCCCCTCGCACAGGCCTATAGAGGACTCGGACGTCAGCCCCTCGCACAGGCCTATAGAGGACTCGGACGCCAGCCCCTCGCACAGACCTATAGAGGACTCGGACGCCAGCCCCTCGCACAGGCCTATAGAGGACTCGGACATCAGCCCCTCACACAGGCCTATAGTGGACTCAGACGCCCCTCGCACAGGCCTATAGAGAACTCGGATGCCGGCCCCTCGCACAGGCCAATAGAGGACTCGGACGTCGGCCCCTCGCACAGGCCTATAGAGGACTCGGACGTCGGCCCCCCGCACAGGCCTATAGAGGACTCGGACGTCGGCCCCCCGCACAGGTCTATAGAGGACTCGGACGTTGGCCCCCCGCACAGGCCTATAGAGGACTCGGACGTCGGCCCCTCACACAGGCCTATAGAGGACTCGGACGTCGGCCCCTCACACAGGCCTATAGAGGACTCGGACGTCGGCCCCCCACACAGGCTTATAGAGGACTCAGACGTCAGCCTCTCACACAGACCTATAGAGGAATCACTGAAAGTATCCTTACCAGTGGCAGTGAGAGGAAATCTCTTCAAGGAGTTGTTGTAAAAACTGCATAAAGGATCATTGGCTCTGACCTCCCCTCTTTGGACATATTAAATACACAATGCTGTCGGAGGAAAACTCAGGACATACTCAGTGATCAACATCACCCAGCATTATGCCTGTTTAGGAGGAAGAATTTTATGATACAACCTAAGACACCGCAGGCCAGAGAGCATGACCGCCTACAAAACACGATTCTACAACAGCTTTATCCCAGCCACAGTTAGACTGATGGCTAAGCACATTAAAGTGGGTATGAAATACAGGCCCCCCACTTCCCCCGTGGAAATTACCTGGACAGTTACCACTGCAAAGAGGCAATCAGACACATCGGAGCACTACAGCCTCACTTTCATTCTTTCTCTTAGGTAGTCAAATAACTCTTTCAGTGCAATAGTCTAACAAACATGTGCAATATTCCACTTTCCTGTACATTATACTGTCTTGATATTATTTCTGTGAAATAATTCACTCACACACCCAGGCCATGCACTCTGTATCCTTTATCTGCATCTGTGCACAGTGTGTAACCACTTACTGTATTACGTTCTGGAATTAGTGTGTTGGCTGCTTTTATTATTTTCATTTTTTATATTATGTTATTTTATGTTTAAAAAAACTGTCTCTTCTCCTCTGTCTCTCTATTTTATAAAAATGACTCTGGGAGATACGCACAAGAATTCCAATGTACTTCTACTGACCTGTTCCTGTGCAAATGGCAATAAAGATATCTACTACTACGCTACCAATGATATACCAGGCCCTTCAGGTCTGGGTGTGCAGCAGGACCACAAGACAGGAGAGTTCAGGACAACTGACTTCACTGACTCGACCTGGTCCACTGATGCTGAATAACCTCTCAGGTGACAATGAGCGAAAGCGGAGAGATGTAGGTGGGAGCTATGGAAGTGAGAAGAGTGAGCAAACTGTAGGATATACCCAAGATGACGTAAACCAGGATGGGTTACCAAAACATAATAGTGGAAATTGGTGGTATAAAGGGGCTGATACACCGCTGCTTCATTAGGGAGGAGGATTGTGTGGTGTGTGCGAGTGCAGAGCCTCCAGCTCAGGGAGTCCCGTTCCCGTACACTAATAACCAGTGTGGAGACTGGGGAATGGAGAGAGTTAGAAGAGTCTGGAAGGGTCTGTGTCAGAATGGTTTTATTCCCCTGATAAAGTATGCAAACTTAAATCTAGTCCGAAAGTGCGCATGCAGTACTGTCCATATGGGTGCCTGATATTCCTTGTGAGTGTTTTAAGAATAATGGGACAGAGGAGGTGGGCATCTCCGGGGGAAACTGTCGAACTGTTTGGGATGTGAAAGGCGACCAAGTGCAGAATGGAGAAGTATCGAGCATTTCGCTGGATGCATTAGAGAACCAGAGCGTACCTCTGGCAGATACGTGGTGGCTGTGTGGTCAGGAGGGAGGATTGAGGCCTCCTCTCCCCAATAATTGTGGAGGCCTCTGCACTAGGGGGATGTTAGCTAGCCAGGTGGATATTTACTCTGACAAACAGCCCTCTAGGTTCCACAGGTTTGTTACGAGCTGCGAAGATGATCCCAGTGTGTATATAGATGCCATATGCCAGCCGAGGGGCATTCCAGACAAATATAAGGTGAGAAGTGAGATAGCTGCAGGGTTTGAATCATTATTAATTTGGCCTACTGTTAACAAAAATGTGGAATGGATAAATTATTTGTACTATAATCAGCAGAGGTTTACCAACTATACTCAGGAGGCACTCGCATCTCTGGGGGAGCAGCTTCAGGCCACCAGTCTGATGGCATGACAGAACAGGATGGCCCTGGATTGGCTCCTGGCAGAGAAAGGGGGAGTGTGTGTGCTGTTCGGGGATCAGTGCTGTACATTTATTCCCAATAATACAGCCCTGGATGTTTCATTTACTGAGGGTATGAGAAAGTTGCAGGGGTTACAGGATGAGATGGCGAGAAATTCGGGACAACATGACGGGTTGTTTGACTGGTGCTATAATATGTGGGTAGTTGGCAGTAAGCCCTTATGAAAGCACTCTGTGTGCGTGCTGTGTTCATTCTTGCTTTGCTACTAATCTTTTGTTGTGTAGTTCCTCTTGTTCGCTCCCTAGTGGGAAGAGCGCTGTCTCAGCAGGCGACTATAGCTGCAATGTTTAGAGTGGTGGGAGGACCGTTTGGAGCGGCATCCTCCTGAACCAACACGGAAACGGATGGCGACATAGACACCTTGGATACGCTCCTGCCCATAGCTGAAGTTCGGCCGTACCGCCTGTGAATACTCCATGTTGGAAACGCTGCAGCCTGCCTGCCGCCCACGACACCTGGGACTTTCCTGCTCATGACAGAGTGCCTGTTATAGTAATCTACAGTGTTATCAGTTAACCTTTCAGTTATCTTTGCATTAGCCGTATATGTTTATGTAATGAGCTTGTGGTAGGTGATGTACTCCTGGTAGATTATGTATTCCTGATAATATATGCAATGTATCCTGGGGAGTTCATTGCTGTTGGTTGATTCTGAGTGTTGATAGTTTGTGAGCCATGTCAGCCATGGACCCCGAAGGGGGGCCGCGCCTGTGGCGGGCTGGGAGTGGAATTTCCCTAGATCTTAGGGTTTTAGCCCTCCCTCCTAGGCTGGATGGACAGAATTGTGTGTGGGACTCTTTAGAATCCCAAAGGGGGGAAATATATGGGATATTATTTAGCACTATACAATGTAGAATATAATCATTACGGTATTATTAAAAAGCATGCCAAATACCCGTGATGTAATCATTATAATGTAATCAACACAATGTAATCAATTGAGTATGTATTTGCACCTTGTATTAGCCTCAAACTTTCTGTTAGCTACTTTATGTTAGCCCTGAATGCATGAATATCCACCTTTATTAGTGTTATGCCTTATCATTATGTTGAAGGACAAATATATTATCAACCCTCTAATTAGACAATGTGCAACAGGTTGAAGCTGCCAAGGTTTGCTACTGAAGGAAGGTATTCGCCCGAGTTCCCCAAAAGTTCACGACTGAGCATTTTTAAAAAACCAATTGGAGATGGTCGCACCACCATTATGTTCGGCTGAGGGACCAAACAGTAAAAGAAATGATGGACAAACTTATCACCTAGGGGTGTGGATTGATGTAAAAAACAATGATTGTGAATGGTTGAAGGAATGATGATGCTTAAGTGACGAGATATTGTTAAATGATAAGAACTTGTATAAAAATAGGTATAGAACAGTACTGGACACACTTTAAGTGTCCGGCCTTGGTTGTAACTTAATTGTTGCAATAAAGACTGAATTTGGATCTACACCAGCGGCTTCTGACTTCTGATTTAGCAGGGAATGAAAAACCACAAAACTAACATTTTGCCTTTTTCCCCATCTGTAACTGTTATTATGTTATTATCATTTAGAACTGAATATCCATACTCCCTTTTAATCTCATGCATCTTTTTTATCATTCCCCAGACTTTACTAATGTCAGTTTCCCGTCCTACTGAATTACAGAAGGACCTCCAAAACTCCCTCTTTGCTCATTTAACTACCCTCCTTACGTTAGCCTGCAACTTTTTGTACTCAATCAAATTCTGAAAGTTGTGAGTACTTTTTAACATTGTAAAAGCTTTGTTCCAAGACTTAACTGCAGTATCACATTCCTTTGTTTACTATGAGATCTTTGGTTAGTCTGCTTTGCTGCCTCTAGAATTACTGCATCATGGTTAGATTTCTTTTGTCCGACATAAAGCCGGCCCTGCAAAACGTCACCTAACGTCACCAAGTCACATGGTACAAAAACCTACAAGACGATCGTGACAGATCGTGCAGCACGTGCAGAGAGCAAGATCGTGCAGCACCTTTCAGCCGGCATAACTGTAAATGTCGCTACTATGTGCCCCTGGCTTATTTTGTAAATGTCTCGTAAATGTTCTTGTTTGTTTTGTTAATCTTAATGGTCACTGGTCAGCTATTACTTCTGTTGTAATTTAAAGCTTCAATAACAAAAATAATAAAAAAACCTCTCAGCCGGCTGCACAAACTGGAACTGCCTCCGTGACACAACTTTGCCCTTATTGGCTGAACAATTTTAGTCACACGCATGACGTTTGTATCTCTGGAAGTTCCGATACGTTATCTGCTATTTCTCCCGAAAAGCCTTTAAAGAAGTAAAGTTTCAATAAATGCTCTAATAGTACACATAAGTTAATCATTTATTTATTGTTAGTTACTGTAATGTTGCGCTGGTTTATGTGTTTAATCGTCTAGTCTGTGAAGAAGGCATTCAAGTAAGAATTGCATTGTATTCTGTGCATTACAATAAAAACTTTGAATCCTTGAAATACATGTATTTGATATTTTTCCTGGCAGCTATCTTTTCACTGCTAGCACTTTGGATCAGGAGTTGGTTATTGTAGAAGAGGTAATGTGCATGCAGGTGATATTTGTATAGATGTATCTACACCCTTTTGGAAGTGCGGCCATCTCAGTCAGGTCTCGCACTACGAGGAGTAGAAATTGTCTAGTTTGGCTGCTGTCAGTTTATATTACAAGTTTATATTACAGTTTATATTATTATATTACACTCCTGCAGCCGCCGGCAGATGGCGCTCCCCCTCACGTCAGCTGCAGTCAGACCTAAGTGAAGTCGAACGCACCCAATGGCTCCTCCCCATTCCCAATTATCAAAAAAACCCACTAATTGAATGGGTCGCGTAATTATCGCTATGAATTCTGGGAGTCTGTGCAACTTCAAGACCGCAGCTCTCGTGTTACTTATAACAAGGAAGGAACATTATTCTATATTTTTAATGGCGACCGAATGATTGATTGATATAATGTAGTGTTTCATTCTATATCCTGTTTTGATAAGATATCGACATTTCGTAAACATTCGATATACAGTTAAACCATAATTGGTCCGTCTTGTTTCTTTGTCACCCAGAAACTTCACAACTGTGTTGTGAGCGGATTTTCAGCGCTTATATGTTTTTAAACTTGTCTTAAAATTTTGTGGTACTTCTACGTTTCTGCGCTTTTGTAAATGTAGATCGTATGTTTTGTCATTTGATTAAAGCGTTTGAAGACTTTGCAGCGCGCTGACACCAATCGGCCACCGTAGCTTAGCAACCGAATCATAACAATTCTTTTCCGTTTAGAGTTTTCATTTGAACATTTAAAGCAGCTCAGACTTGCAGTTTATCAGCAAGAGAGAAGACGCGAAAGATGTCCATCGTGAAAACCACCGTGAATCTCCAGAGGATTGACTGGCTGCTGCCGAAAGGTGCAGTCAGTGTGCGGATCGCCCCGGAATACATCCCCGGTCCAGTTGGCCGAGGTAAGGATGGCAAAATGATGCCCAGACTAACTCAGCACTTAGAGTTAAAGTCAGAATATGCTTGACTAGTCTTCTTGAATCTTCTGTTCTATTATCTTGTTTTAGAAGTACATGTCTAAATAATAAAGTAGTTCACCTTTAGCTTTAATATACGGGAGTCTTTTTGCATGTCTACTGCATTATATAATGAAATCAGTAAAATCTGTGGCTGTGCTGTGTTTAAACATCAGAGAAAATCATCATGAAGTGGTAAAGTAACAGCTGAATATGTCCTAATATACGGTGTTTCCCCGAAAATAAGACAGGGTCTTATATTAATTTTTGCTCCAAATGACGCGTTACGGCTTATATTAAGGTAGTATTTTCCCAAGTATAACATGCTACAGTATATTTACCGGTATTCATGAAAAAAATCCACATTTATTCAAACACAGACATCATGTCATCTTCTAACAGTATCTTTCCATGTAAACAATTTGACGGTGAATTTATTCATGAACAAAATTCTGCTGTATACTGCATATGTTTATTCAAATATAGTCGTAATGTCATGTTCTTCTGGAACATCATCGTAAATCTCCAAGTTCCAAATTCCGTCCTGAATATCTCGCAACTCAATTTCCTGTAGAACCAGTGTCCCCAATCTCTCATGTTTAGCAATAACTCTGTCCTTAAATGAGCGCCTCTTGTCCATGTAGCCTTCTCGTAGTATAACCGCATCTCATTCTAGTTACCGTACAATCCATGGGACAATAACTAGGGCTTATATTACGGGCTTCTTGAAAAATCATGTTAGGGCTTATTTGCTGGGAAACGCGGGTAGTAATCAGAAAAAGCATAAATCTTAGTTTGGTACCTTGAGAGTGAATAAATAATGCAACTTATGGAAAGTGTAAGATATGTAAAGGATTTGACTTAATAGTCAGTTGTTGATGCCAGCATTTGGATTGAGTGGGCTGCTATATTTGATGCACATGAACCTTTCCAGTGTTGTTTTTCGCTGTTGTTCTGCGTATCAGGGAATCTGTGCACAAACTGGCTTGTTTTTATAGGTCAGGTTCCCCTGCTGAAACGCAGACGGCCCAAGTCAAGACCAGCGCATAAGTTTCCCAAGCGTTTGTTTCCTGTATCCAATAAAGACGGCAGAATTTTTCTTAGTGTGCAATACCGACTGCTAAGTGTGATATCTGTGATGGTTGTGATGTAGTGTTGTTGTACAGTGACATAATGTTTCATTTAAATTAAATATGCTGTCCCCTGTCTTTATAATCCCAAAGGACAAACCAGTTCCAGTGATGCTGGCCGTCGGAAGAAGTGCCGCACCAGGCCGCCGGCAGCCAGCTCCCTGACCACGTCTGCCTCTCCTGGATCTGCTGCCATCCCGGTGGCAACCAGCAGGGGTCAGCAGGGCACAGGCCGCCGTAGAAATACGGCGGGAGGCCGGTCAGGGCGAAGAAGGAGGTATGACCAACAGAAGGGGTTAGAGCCTAAGCCCAGCTCACCAACCTTCTCCTCCTCTTCATTTTTATTTCCGTCTTCAGCCCCCTCCTCTTTTGTTTCATCCCCATTTCTTTTTATGGGCTCCTCTGTTTTATCCCCACACTTAGTCACACCTGTAAGCCCAGCTCCACATCCATTTTCAGCTCCAGGCATGGTTCATCTGACCCCTCTGCTTCAGGCTCCAGCACAGGCTGTAGCCGCCTCATCTCACCTGGAAAAATTCTATTGGTTGTATAACTATTATGTAACCAAGTACTCTAAAATGACCTATGACGCCAAGTGCTTTACTGAGTACTGGTGTCAGGAGTTTTGGAACAGACATTTAAATGAAATTAACTTAGCGAAACAGGGGAAGAATGAGGATAATGAGGGTACTCATTCATCCAAGAGGCGTAGGATTGATGAAGATGAGTTCATCTTTCCTATTGATGCACTGGAGCAGCTAAGTACCATGCCCAGGGCTCAGGAGATGGGTGTGGAAATGGGCTATCAGTCAGATGCGCATAGCTACATTTCCCTGTAGATTCAGCACATAATTACACGAGACTTGTCATACGTACTTAGGATAAAATAAAATTAGGATATGTTACCATGTAGTTCTATAGCATAAGGTACTATAGGATAAGTTTAAGATAGGATAAGGTTAAGATAGGACAAGTTAAGATAGTCTTAACTTGTATGCCATTTTATGTTTTACAAAGACATGATAAATTACCATAAGTTTAGGATAAGATTATATGAGATAACATAGTATAAGAATAAGATAGGATTGCATAGCATAAGATAAGAAAGATAGGATAAGATAATATAGAATAAAATTAAGATAGGATAGGTTACGGTAAGCTTAAGATTGTATAACATAGGATTAGATTAATTATAAATAAAGCAGTCCTCCTTAGAGGGGGGGGGGTGGTGGAGGGAATATTTAAGAAATAAAAATAGGATCAGTTAACATAAGGTAAAGATAAGATTGTATAACATAGGATTAGATTAATTATAAATAAAGCAGTCCTCCTTAGAGGGGGGGTGGTGGAGGGAATATTTAAGAAATAAAAATAGGATCAGTTAACATAAGGTAAAGATAAGATTGTATAACATAGGATTAGATTAATTATAAATAAAGCAGTCCTCCTTAGAGGGGGGGTGGTGGAGGGAATATTTAAGAAATAAAAATAGGATCAGTTAACATAAGGTAAAGATAAGATTGTATAACATAGGATTAGATTAATTGTAAATAAAGCAGTCCTCCTTAGAGGGGGGGTGGTGGAGGGAATATTTAAGAAATAAAAATAGGATCAGTTAACATAAGGTAAAGATAAGATTGTATAACATAGGATTAGATTAATTATAAATAAAGCAATCCTCCTTAGAGGGGGGGTGGTGGAGGGAATATTTAAGAAATAAAAATAGGATCAGTTAACATAAGGTAAAGATAAGATTGTATAACATAGGGCTACAGTGAAGAAATCAAAAATTTCAAGGCAGCATGAAGGTAACGCACAATCAGGGATGTGCAATTTCTGAGGCATGTATTCAAAAAAAGTATTTTAATTGTGTTTTATGATTCATATTTGAGTTCATGAAATAAAATGTTTTTTTCTACAGACTTTGATCAGTGTTTTTGTATTTTGTAAAATACGAGAAATACTGTATGCATGGTAATGTCAGGTGTGCAAAATGTTTGTGCTAACAAAGGACACAGAGCCCCTAGAAGGGCACAGAGCCCCAGGGAACTTCCAAGCAGCAGAGCAGATTCCAACAACCGAGGATCAAAGGAAAGAAAAGATACTGGCAGGAAGAAGATGATCTTGTGGCCAAAGGTTAAAAATGTAGAAGTTTGGAGAACAAATGTGTTACAAATGAAATATTATTTGAAATGTGCTACAGCTTAATCATTCTATCATACATCCATCCATCCATTTTCCAAACCGCTAATCCTACTGGGTCGCGGGGGGTCCGGAGCCTATCCCGGAAGCAATGGGCACAAGGCAGGGAGCAACCCAGGATGGGGGGCCAGCCCATCGCAGGGCACACTCACACACCATTCACACCTACAGGCAATTTTTTAGCAACTCCAATTAGCCTCAGCATGTTTTTGGACTGTGGGGGGAAACCAGCGTACCCGGAGGAAACCCCACGACGACATGGGGAGATCATGCAAACTCCACACACATGTAACCCAGGCGGAGACTCAAACCTGGGTCCCAGAGGTGTGAGGCAACAGTGCTGACCACTGCACCACCATGCCGGCCCACAAATTTAAACAAATTCATTTTAAATAACTTTAATCTCAGAGCCAATTGCCATGTGCCCACAAATATTTCAATTATTATTGTTTATGATTATAAATGCCGAATACATTACTGGAGCCTTCGATTTAGCATACACAGTGCCCTCTACAGGATTCTATCAAAACAGCATCTCTCAACCTCGTTCACAAGATTTGTCTTTTTCACAAAACGTTTTTCTTTGTAAATCCCAAAATCTTCATATAAATGTATGTATGAATGCTTCTCGTCTTTTTCAGTCACACGAAGCCTTTATAAATGAGCTCCCCGATTAATCTGTTTACATGAAAACATCTTAATTGCGTTAAGGCATGTAAACGTAGCCACCTAACGAAAGGTAACCACGTGACTTAGCAGACTGCATGTTCCTCATCTCCTCTGTATGGACCATAGAGCTGTGTATCGGAGAGTCTGACAACACGCTACGTTTCAAGATACAGGCATTACAATTCAATGCGCTGCTCTATTTTGCCATTCTTTTTTTAAAAAATCTTCTTTTAGAAAAACATGGCACATTATAGAGAGCACACCACCAAATGGATGAAATCTGAGTAAAAACATTTGATTTTTAACGCAATCAGAATAAAGGGGTCTGCATTTATCACTGTCCCTGTAACAATCCAGCATCGTAGCACTACAGCTATTTCGGATTCAGCCAACGAATAACGTTGCTAGTCAGCAGCCTTGTGCAAGCTACTGAAAATTACTAATTACCAATTACTGCATATAAAAGTAATTATAATAAGGGTGGGATTCGACCGTGTGTCTGCCTGGGGGGTCGCCGGCCAGGATCGCCAGCAGTTTGGACGTGTGGTTGGTCATCAATGTGCTGCATCAGCGTCTGCTCCCTCTGCCTGACCTGCCCTGTATAATTACATAATCAAGGAAAATAACAGTGGGCTAAAGGTTGCATAGTGATCACATTAACATCGCGTCGATGTTGAAATACATGGTGCAAACAAAAGTAGTGGAATTACACTGACGAGTTACTACCAACACTGCTAGGCAGCTAGGTTTGCTAATGCTAACGTTAGCAGCGCACCCATATGCTACTTCCTCTCGCAAGATAAGGCAGCGTTACTGTCACTGTGTAAATACAATGAGATCTCTTTGGAGCAAGCCTGTCGATACCATGTTAAGTGTAAAACCACAAGTAAAATACCTAGAAAAATAATAGAAATATAGATGGTGCTGAACCATGGTGAACAGTGGAGTCATAACAGAGGCTGTGCGTTGTGTTCAGTCACCTTTCACTGTAAATCACACATGGCTTCACAATCTTTTGTGTCTGCTCTGAATCCCTCAGGGCTGGAGTGAAAACTCCATTCACACTAACATGGTGCCAAGGGGTATTGGGTAGTCATGATTCTATCCTTTTTGGATGCAATTTGTTTTACTGATTTAAATAAGTTTTAAAAAATTTCAAAATATAAGGATAGCTCATTGTATCCAAAGGGATGTGCCAAGCTTGCAGTGTTGATGTGCTGCCACCTTCTGGGAAAATGATGAACTGATTTTCAGATTAAGAACATGTATGGTTTTCTGGTATCAGGTGAGAACCGTTCATGCTGCGAACCTATGCTTATGGGTTAGGGTTAAGCTTGGGTCTAGAGCTCAGGGTACTTCCAGGCTTGGAGGCCAAGGGTAAGGTCTCTCTTTCCCCATGTAAGCATTTAATGATGATCCAGCACCAGGGCTTGGGTAAGTCACCACGAGTTGGGAGCCTCATTCCCCAGGTAAAGGATGAACGATGTCCATCCATCCATCCAGGTAATGCTAATACTTAAAAGTAAATAGCATAATCATACAATGATAAGAAAGAGAATAAGGCAAAAACATTTCTTGAAATTTGGCCTGAGGGTGGCGCTAGAGTGATGGATGGATTGAACCCAAATTTGGTATGAATAGTTGGAACTGACCTCTATCGATGTGCCAAATTTCAAAAAAGTTGCCAATCAGCTCTATGGGCTGCCATAGACTCCCATGGCAAAAAGCATAATAATAGTGAAAACTACTAAAAACTATAGGTATCCTAATAATAATAGACTGTCATCTCTAAATTGCCCACAGTGTGTGAGTGAGTGCATTCCCTGCAATGGACTGGCATCCCATCCAAAAGTATACCATTGTGTCCTATGCTACATGGGATAAGCTACAGGCCCTCGTCTCCAGGATATGTGGTACGAGGATGGATGAATAATAATCATGTTTATTTCAATTTCAATTATTGGCAAATATAAACATGTACCAAGGATAATAGCAATAAATACAGTATTCCAAAATAAATGCTACAGGAGAATCCTGCAATTCCTGCCCCAGTCCTGGGTCTGGGGAGTTTATTCTCACTGAGATTGCATAGGATTCCTCTGGCTGCTGTTTTTCTCCCATACATGTGAAGTGCTACTTCTTCATTGCCCACATGTGAGCCAGTATGTGAGCCCTGATCCGGGCTACCATCCCGCCCAAGGCATTTCCTCTGTATGCTGCTTCCTGCAGCCCTGCAGTGGATAAAACTAAAGGACAATGGTTTGTTGATTTATAGCACATGTATTATTATATTTTATATTGTTCAAATACACATTACTCAGTAATAACTTAGTAACTACTCAAGTACAAATGATGAACAAATACACTAACTTATGATTAAGAATGAACGAACGTGGGATCAGTATATAACTAATACTTTCTGGTTAATTAATAAATTAAGTAAGAGTGTACTACTTCAGGGGCGGCATGGTGGTGCTGTCATGCCCGGCTCGTACGATCCTCGTGTGTGCCACGCCCCCTGATTACCCACGTGTGCTTCCCTGATCTTGCCCAGCTGTGTCTACTTATTTTCGTCCAGTCTCGTCTATTTCAGTCCATGACTTGCCTTAGTTTCTGGTCCGTCATTGATGTTAGTTAGTCTTAGTGCTGTCTGCTCCGTCCCGATCCCGAATAAATCCCTGTTTTCCCCGTACTCCGCCTGCTTGCCTGCTTCCTGCCCGCTTGTCAGCCTGTGCGCACTACCCGCTTTAACCAGCGAACTCTGACAGGTGCACTGGTTAGCTCTGTTGCCTCACACCTCTGGGACCCGGGTTCGAGTCTCCGCCTGAGTCACATGTGTGTGGAGTTTGCATGTTCTCCCCATGTCGTCGTGGGGTTTCCCCCCACAGTCCAAAAACATGCTGAGGCTAACTGGAGTTGCTAAATTGCCCGTAGGTGTGTGTGTGAGAGTGAATGGTGTGTGAGTGTGCCCTGCGACGGGCTGGCCCCTCATCCTGGGTTGTTCCCTGCCTTGTGCACATTGCTTCCGGGATAGGCTCCGGACCCCCCGCGACCCAGTAGGATAAGCGGTTTGGAAAATAGATGGATGGATGTACTACGACATTATTTGTGCCCCCTCAAGTAAAGTGTTGCTCCTAACTCATCTGCTCTTTTTATATGTTGTTAAAACATACTGAATTAATCCCTGCAAGAAATTCTTTGAGGGGGTTAGAGAGAAAATGCAGGAGACTGAATCCAGGACCTCAGCTATATCTTTTTTAAGTGTTTATGTGTAAACAGTCAAGACTTAACTATATGGGCTCATACTAAAATTAAAAATTCATGGCAAAGTGTTACTCCATTTTGAACAATATGAGCAGAGTATGCACAACCTTTTTATGTGAGACACAGCTATATGCACTATATATTTGTGCTTCCCCTAGACTTACTGAGACCTTAAATAGTGTGACATTTGCAATAGCGAAAGCCTTCGTTTTAAAGATGACTTTTCATGTTTTCACTTGAAATCATGTGGAAAGATCACATCTCCACCCACAAAGCTCTTTCATATTTCCTGCGAGCCTGCTGCAGTGGGCTCTTGGGCAGGCAATATTGTATGTTACAGACCAATAAAGGAGGATCACTGTTTGAGTGTACTATTATAGCACTTGAATTATATTACTTATTATCCTCAGTCTTGATAGAATGGTAGACTTCATTGATAAGGACCTACAGTGGTCTGTCAGTAAACCTACAGCTTGGACCACTACCTTAATTTCAGATCAGGTCAGGTCAGGTCAGGTTGGGGAGATTGCATTGGAATAGGGTAGTAGGGACCTTGCGAGCTGGATCACCCTCAGGGAATCATGCCACATGGTCATAGTGCTGTACCTGACACTTACAATGCAGGTAACCTGACTCACGCGGGACTCCCTGAGCAACCACTCATTTGACACGAAGTCAAACCAGTGGTACCCAAGGATTCTCCGAAGAGACACAGTACCAAAGGAGTCCAGTCTTCATCTCTGGTCACTGGATAACGTCCATGTCTAGCAGCCACACAGCAAAATAAGGAGCACCAGGAGACCTTCACCGTCTTACAAAAATATCAGGAGTGCCACAGACCCCATTCCAGCGACTACATGACCCCCATGCTCTCCCAATCCATCTACTGACATGATAGGAAGAGGCACGAGAGACATGAATGTCACTGCTGAGGTAAGTGATCCTCTCAAGGTTGACATTCTCTCTTTTTCTGAACTACATTTCACTGTAAACAGTACATCTACTGTAGATTCCCATTCATATTCCATTACTGCTTCTCCAGTACAGGGAACTGCTGTGCTGGGAGCTTACAACAGGACCCAAGGTACCCAGAGTAGTATACACACAGTCATAGTTCACACAGTCTGTTGATGGAAACTAGTGAACACAGAAAACCTGCAACATTATACTGATTTTTTGTCAGGGTCAGAACTGAACTCACAGCTCCGTAATTGTGGGGCCATGGTGTTACTCACTGAGCAAAACAAGCTCATGTCTGGATGTCTGCAAAGACCCCTATGAAGAGAAACAGAGAGGACCCTGTAACTTTGCCTGGATTAGGGTTAACAGGGTCCTGCCCAGGGGCGATTTTAGCCCATATTTGGGGCTGCTTCAGTACCCCCAAAATGAATAAAAGCACCCCCAAGGATTTCTAAAGATTTCTAACTTTTTTTGACAGTTCATGCTGTTTATGTGAGACAGTATTAAAATATGAAAAATCATTCAGATGTAATATTTCAATAACTAGTATAGATACCCCCCCCCCAGCCCCGAAAAATGGTTCGTTCCAGCTTCACTCTCCGCTACTCTGACTGGCTCCAGCGCTCCTGCCAGAGCAATGGTGGCTGAGACCCATTGCAGCAGTGGTGTGAGTACTTGGCTTAAAACAGGACATGTTAGCTGCATTTAACCTTCAGTAACTCTTTCTTTATATAGTTAGGTAGTAGGAGTCTGACCATGTCTCTTATTAGCTGAAAAACATTACCTTCACAGGTAAACTGCAGTGTTGAAAACACGTTTTCTGACGATGTTTGCTACCCTACAATCCGCCCTACTCTGTAGGAAAATCAGCAACATTTTGACCGTCCTGTTGCTCCCATTGAAATTTATATAGCCTAAATCTACAAACTTAAATTGCCAACCGTTTCACCCGTCCTCTTTGAAATGGAACGAGAGAAGCTGGTTATTTTTTCATATTCCGAATATTAAACCTAAGGTAGCTAACTGACTGGATGCCCATTAACTTTATAACTTCTGGTGTGTGAGTGTGTGTGTGTGTGTGTATTTTGCACAGAAAGACAGCCAGGTTCATAATGGATATAAGGAAGTTTTTTCAAATAAAGGACGGGCATTCAGATAAAAGGAGAAGATCATGATCTGTCAATCAAGAATAATGTTGGATCAGTGTTTAAATAGTCATATATTTTATTAAATGCACACGTGGTTTGGTTATTTGCCTTTTGATTGAAAGTACACTGAGAGAAGAGTTTTTTTATTAGTGATGTCAATAGCATTTTTTTATATTAATGTAATTTCTTTATCTAATTGAATACTATCTATTTGTGTATGATTGTCAGTTCAAAGAGGGAGAGAGGAAAGAGCAGATAGTGAGGAGAAAGTACAAGGTCAGGAAGAACCAGGTAAGAAAACAAACAGGGAATAGTCAGTGACAGGCAAAACAGAAACTGTTAAACTGACAGAAAAAGATCCTAATTTTACTCATACAATCTGGAAGTTGTGTTCTCTCTATATTAAAGCTGCTATACAGAATCTGCAAAACAAACTGTGTTGAAGCAGTTTGTGCCTCTTTAACAATATTCCAACATAACATTATTATCATTAATTGGGCAGAATAAAATTAATGATATATTTTTCTTTGGTTCAGCCACAAATCTACAAAACCTCAGCCAATAGTAGGTAGGTCAACTTTTGGACCATCTAGTCTGTATGACTGCCGCAGTACGTGCCCCCCACATTTGCATTAAGTCAGAATGAGCATCCTAAGAACGTGAAAATTTAGCAGGCTGACATTGAAACAAGAAGAAAAGGGAAGACAATGCTTAATATATTCGAAATATGAATTTAGTATACTTTAGGTATTTTAATTCAAAGTTTTGTACTTTTTTGATTGAATTGTACATGTTTGAAGTATTTTTATTTTCAAAAGATGCTTATAACTTTCCTCCAAGTACCACAATGGGGAGCTCACGTACCAGGTACCACAGTTTGAGAACCATGATCTTATATCATTAGACTTCATTCTGAAATGTAAACAGGACACCTTCATTACATTTTCCTATTTATCGATCTGATTTACTGTTTGGTTAATCTCATTACACAAGGAGGCGAAGAACAGGGAGAGACTCTGAGAAAGCAGACCAGGGAACAAGATGAGGAGAGGCAGAAAGAACCAACCAGGGAAAGAGATGAGGAGAGACAGACAGGGCAGAGTTCCAGTCAGCAGTCCAAAGATGTTCAAGATATGGCTCTTGATTTGGGGGATAAGACTACTGGTCCTAAACAGTTAAAACTGTCCCAGTACCCTCTCACTCAGTTTGGCACACAAAAAAGATCCTTCCAAGAAAACTGGTTCAAAAGCTTTAAATGGTTAGAATATTCTTTATCCAAAAAAATGCTGCTTTCTGCTACGCTTGTCGAGTCTTTGACAAAAGTCTTAGGTATGACACATTAGTGAACGATGGAGTCAGTAATTGGCAAAAGGCACTGAGCAAGTTTCAAAAACATGAATCCACTCAGTCACACAAGGACAGTGTAGTTTGTTGGAACAGCTACAAAGCAAGTCTGTCACAAGGCAATATTGTGGAACAGATAGAGGCAGCAAGTGCCGCAGAAGTAAGTGAAAGAAGGGAGTACCTAGAACGTATTGTGGCAGTGACCTGCTTTTTGGGGAAGCAAGGAATATCATTTAGAGGTCATGATGAAACAGAAGAGAGTGACAATAAAGGGAATTTCTGTGAGTGCATAAAACTTTTGGAAAAGTTTGATCGATTCTTGCAGAGGTACACACCCCCATGAAACACAACATACATCTCTTGTAGTAGTCAGAATGAGATGATTGAATGTTGTTCACAAGAGGTAACTGCAGCTATTGTTCATGAGATGACGGAATCACAGATGTATGCCATTATGGCTGATGAGGCCAGAGATGGAAAGACAGAACAGTTGGCTTTTGCAACTGTCAAACAAACGCTGGGCATGCCAGGTTCGTTCAGTAACGGCTGTGCTTAACAACTTCCATGCCATAATTGAGTGCCTCTCCACTATCAACACACCTATTGCGGTGGGATTAAAGGCAAAACTCAGTAAATTCTCCTCAGTGTATTTGCTGATTGTTTTCAAGGATCTACTGTCTGTAACCGCATGTTTACACACATACCTACAAAAGGAGACCATAGATATTGCCCAGGCACAGACATATAAAGATGCAGTGGTTGAGACTCTGAAGCAGAAGCGCAGTGATGCCACTGCTACTGATATTCATGCAAGGACAAAGGCTTTGTGTGAGGCAAACCAGGTAGCTGTTTTGGAGCAGTCTTCTGGACAGAGGCAGAAACGAAAGAAAATGGATGGATTTGTTGTTGAATCAACCTGTGGGGCAGGCAGTGAAGTCTGTGGCTCTTCTGTGTCAGAAGAGCTTAAAAGGAAATTGTTGTTTCCTTGTCTGGACAGAATGATCTCTGAACTTGAGAAGCGTTTTTCTGGTGTTAGTCAGGAATTGCTTAATGGGATTCAGGCCTGTAGTCCAACCTCAAACCAATTCTGGTCTGAGCCTCATTTGTCAGCCCTGGCACTGCATTACCATATTTAACTTCAGTTAGAGGAAGTTGCAGTTGCCAAAAACTTTTTGAAGCTCCAGAGTGAGGCTGGTGCCATTCCAGATATGTTAACATTATACAAACTTCTGGATAAGAAGATCTTCCCCACACTGAAAACTGTTATTCAGGTTGCCCTAACAATCCCAGTTAGCAGCTGTAGCTGTGAGATCTTTCAGTGTTTTGCGTCGGCTCCATACCTGGCTGAGAAGGACCATGGGTCAAAGCAGACTCCAGCACCTGGCTGTGATGTCAGTTGAGAAGGAGATGCTTGAGAGAGTTGACCACCAAAAAGTGACAGACAGATTTGCCAGCCACAAGGTGAGGCGACATAGGTTAAAATAAAAAAACAAATCTGCAGAGTCATAGTAGTATCTGCAGTAAAGATCTTTTCATACATTGCATACATTGTACCATAGGCAAAGTTGCCAACATCTTTATAATTTTTTTATTAATATATTGTACATTTGTGTATTTCACACTGTTCTATTTTTTGAGGGTATTTTTTATGTATCTGTATTATATTATTCATTCACATTAAAAGTGAATCCCTGTCCAAAAAATGCACTCTGTTTACTTTTTACTCACTATTAGCATCATTCATTACTCTCCTCCAGTAATTAAGGTTAGGATATGTATTTTTTTTATTCCAATCCATTCATCTTTTGCAGTCGTGGTCTTTTGCAGCATTTTTAAAAAAACCTTTATCAAATTTGATGGTCCTGTTAAAGACTTTTCCAAAAAGTGTTTTGCTTTTCTTACACAAATGTTGGAATTAAATTGTTAAAATGTACAAAACAGTCATGTCATGTTTTTTGACAAGGACCCAGGCACAGAGAAACTCTTAGGATTTAATAAAGAAATCTGCAGACTTGCACAGAGATGGTAAATTGATGACTGATGACGGAGACAAAGACAACAGACGAAAAGGACAGGGAGGAACAGGGATTTAAATGCACAAAGGAGACATTCAGATAGAACTCGGGACAACTGGAGACATTTAAGGATGCGGGGACTGAAAGAGGCAGGGAAAAAGTCTCATTGTGACGAGTAAAGTGTATCTTGCCTTGCTGGGCAGCTCCCTGGGTGCTCAGCACCCCCAAAGCTCTGAACCTAGAATCGCCCCTGGACTACAGTTTTGCAGTCTGTTCTGCCAAACAATATATTAAAAAGTGTAGTGTTATACATGACACTGTAATTAATTCAAGAGATGTACAATCAAGTTATAATAGTGTGATTATCATAATCACACAAATATATGAATTCCTCCGATGCTGAATTAAACAATCCTTCATGCTGTCCCTTATGTGAATTAGTAAAAATTTCCACACCTTTTTCACCATAGTCAGCCATTCTGTCCATAGTCATATGCAATTCCAATTCCCCCTTTTATTTATTTTATGGAAGACAGACAGCAGTGTTTCCCCTATCATTATATTAGGGTGCCCCCTGCAGAAGGTCAAGTTCATCTTATTTAATTACATTTTCTATATAGCGTCAGATCACAGCAGAAGTCATTTACTGTAAGGTTACTTTTACTATAGAAGAGCTCTATACATTGTCCTTTTAATAAACAGATTAAATAGCCTTTTGTTATTTATCTTATTTGCACAACAGCTTGTCATTTTTGTCTCTATACCAGAGGTGCCCAATACATCGATCGCGATCTACTGGTCGATCGCAAAGAGTGAGTAGATCGCATGACATAAAAAATAGAGGAAGGATGATGCAATCAACCGCGCCAGCTGCTGCAAAACTCCAGTAAGCAACCGAGTCGCCTCCAATTTATTTCTACTAAACTTAAGAGAGGGTATAAAACTGAATGGGGGAGCAGGACCAAGTACGAAGCCAATAACCTACCACTTCCATACGGAATGAAAGGAGGAGTATTTTTTCCCCACAAAGTCATATTCGAAGTGCGTTTGTTTCATCTGTCAGTCTACCATTGCTATTCCGAAGAAGGTAAATGTGCAGCGGCATTTTCGGACTGCTCATAAAAACTACGGCATTAACTTCCCTCCGAAAAGCGAGCTGAGTAAGAGAAAGGTGAAGGAACTAAAATCCCAGTTCAATGCAAAAATGCTTCATTTATGCCAAAGGGAAATTAATAATAATGATAAACAATATTCAATAATAACAATAATACTAACAACAATAAATAACAACGAATCTATAAATCTATAAATAATAATATGTTTTGCATTTTATAGTAGATCATTTTGACTTGGTCATTTATAAGTAGCTCGCAAGCTGAAAAAGTGTGGACACCCCTGCTCTACACATTTCGCGCATGGCGGAGTTCCGTCCCGATGCGCGATCACAGACACATGCGCGCACACACAGGTGAGCACACTCCCACCAGCGGACAGAGCGCGCGTCAGCCACCTGAAAAGCAGAGAAAAATATCTGCGTTTTTTAAAGGGTAATAAAGACGTTTCACAATGGAATTTTCTGCTTTAAACTATCACCATTTTATGCTATCAGCTATCGTTTTTAAAGCCTAACAGTTAATATATTTTCAGCTCGAGCCAAACATCCGCAATAGGCTGCCAGGAGACCATCTTGTAACTTGCATGCCGATCTCAATAAATAGGCCTGACGTTTCTGACTTCCCATATCAAGAGGCTCTAGAAATGTTCTCTTTTTTTCCCCCCTTGTCCTGTCTGGCAGCTTTAGCAGAATCATGGTCTGAATGCACTGCTGTGCCAAACATGCTTGCTTTACCATGAGGGGATCTATAAACTCTGTATAGGCCCCTCATGTTGATCTATTTCTTTTTATTTTAATTTAATTTATTTATTTCAGTTTCATCATGTAAAAACATTGCAGTGGGTGAGTTGGCTGTAGTGGAGGGACATGTTAGGAGGGGAAAAAAGAAGGAAAAGGATAAAAAAAGACATGAAAAAGAAAAAAGGAGTGATAGATTCAGAAAGGAATAAACAAAATTATAGTGTGCAGAAAGTAACACAACTATACAAGCATATAAAATCTTAGTGTGTGCTTGGATGGGTGCGTGCAAGTATATGTACATGTGTGCTCAATTGTGTAGGCGAGATGCAGGCTAGCGTGCGTGACCACTCTCAGAGATAGAGTGTTGGATGCGAGTGGAGATGTATGAGACTGTATGTAGTGTAGGGGTGAGTATGACTGTTGAGAAACTAAGATGAATTTAAAATTGAAGGGCGCTGCTTGTGAACAGCCCTCCTCCACATCACTCCCCCATCAAGACCCTGAATGTATATGGTGTGAGTAAAATTGGGGGTGGCAGCAGCACAGAGGCGAGTGATACCACCAGCCTCTGAGTAGTGCCCCCGCCCCCCAAGGCCCTGTGTGTATACTGGCATGTGATGACTAAAGTGCAATTAAAACAGGGGGAGGCAGAAGGCCGCACAGCACAGTGAGTCAGGCCACGTAAACGGCCCTCCCCACCGTAGAATGCACGGTATACCCCCCCCCCCCCAAGGCCCTACATGTGTGCGTCGCATATTGTGAATGAGGGGGGAGAGGGGCTGGGATTCATAAGGCCAGGGGGCAGATTGCTCACCCCCTGGCAAAAGAGAGCCAGCTAACCAGATGGCTCAGTAGGCACTGGTTTGCCTCACACGGGAAGGAGTGGACCCGGGGCCCCCGGCAACCACACCCCAGGGCACTGCCAGCACCAAAAGCCACCCCGCCCCCCCCCACCCCGAAGGGCAGTCCGCACTCAGACAGTCACTCACTCTACAACAAAAAATGTGGCAGACTTGCCCAGGCCCAAGACACGCCACCCCCAACACAGTGCAGGCTGGACGCCCCGACATGGACCGACCCCTCCCCCCCGGCGGCACCCCGGGGCCGCACAGGCCACCCCGGTGCAGGGGGGGCACCCACCGAGGAGATGGCCAGGCCCCGGGCGCCAGAGCCCCGGACCATGTACCCAGGCCCGCACCAAAGAGGCCAACCGCCCCTCCCAGGGCCAGCCCCTGCCACCACCAGCACTCCAGACCCCACACCCCATGACCACCAGGCAGCACCCGCCCAAGCTCCCCCCCACCACCCCCAGCCAGGACAAACACCCAGACATCACAAGACGGCAGCCACAGCCCCCCAGCCCTAAGAAGCCACTAGACGCCCATAGCTCGAGGGCCCAACCCCACCACCCGTCAGGATCCCGAGTAGATGAGACCACAGCCGACCACCCCCCCTATACAATGGAATTGGTCAAAGTGGACCAGAGAGAATCCAATTCACCTAATTGTTTATTTCGGATGGGAGCAGATATTCTCTCCATACTTAAGTGGTCTAACAGTCAATTTCTATACTGAGTAATACACAAATTATTTTTTGATTTCCTGTTCATGAAGATAGTTTTCTTTGCAATGCCTAAGGCAGTAAGGATTATGTGTGCCTTATTTTCTTCCATATCTAATTCACTTGCATCTCCTAAAATGCACAGTGTGGGTGAGGTTGGGATATGACAATTAAACCAAATTGATAGATTTTCACATATCCTCTGCCAGAACTTCTGCACCGGTGTGCAGGACCATATTCCATGCATGTAGTTGTCCACAAAGTTACCTGAGCAGTGGGTACATAAGTTTGAGTGCGTAAGGCCCATTTGGAACATCCTTTGTCCTGTGTAGTGTATTCTATGGAGAGTTTTGCATTGTACAAGTTGCAAGTTGGGACTTTTAGTCATTTTTAAAGTGTTTGATTCCAAAAGTTTTGCTCTGTATCAATGGATAGATCTTGCTCCCATTTTGAGGTTGGGAGGGAAATTGAGTCATCGATTTTTGATAATAACAAACAATTTTGATAATAATTTGGGGCAAGAGAGATTTAAAAATTCAAGTACCCACGGAGATATTTCTAAATTAAGCTGATTAGGGTTGAACCTCGCCTGAATAATGGACTTCACTTGCTGATACTCAAGAAATTTATTGTTGCTAATTCCATATTTTGAGACAAGTTCCTTGAATGTGACAATTTTCCTGTTTTGAATAACATGTTATAGATTTATAATCCCTTTATCGCGCCTTACAGGAAAGTTCAATGCTTTCTTTTTCTGGCAAATATCTGGATGGTTCAAAATGGGTGTTAGATTACAGGGATAAGTGCAGACCTGGTTATTTTAAAAAATTCCCACCAGGCTGTCAATGAGGTGTTAATACTAAGGCTTTTAAAACAGTTATAATGCTAGTTAATGCTAGGACTTATAAAGGGTAGTTCAGAGATTTTTACTTCTCCACTGATTGATTGTTCTAAGTCCAGCCATGGAAATAGTTCATTTGTCCTAATACGTTCATTTGGAGAGCTGTATAGTGTTTTAATCCAGCTTATGAAGTATGAACCAAATCCAAATTTATGTAGAACTGCAAATAGAAATTTCCAATTTACTTTGTCAAATGCTTTCTCTGCATCTAGAGACATAACCGTGGTTTCTAATTTGTTAATGGAGCTGTAGTCTATAACATTCAGTAGTCTACGTGTATTATTGGCTGAGTGCCTACCCATGATAAAACCTGTTTGGTCAGGATGTATAAGAAATGGACTAACTTTCTCTAATCTTTTGGCAAGGACTTTGCTAATTATTTTAAGATCTACGTCTATGAGTGAGATTGGGTGGTAGCTGGATGTCAGCGTTGGGTCTTTACCAGGTTTCAGAAGCAGGCTAATATTGGCACAGTTCATGTTTGGAGATAGCGAGTGATCATTCTGAATTTGAGTAACCATTCTGATAAAAACGGGTGCTAGCGTTGGCCAAAATACTTTGTAGAATTCTACTGGGAAACCATCAGGACCTGGAGCTTTATTATTTGGCAGATACTGTACAGCTTCATTGAATTCAGATACTGATAGAGGAGAGTCTAAAACAGTAAACATCCAGCTTTGACAGATTTATATTGCTAAGAAATCTGTTGATGTCAGCATCAGATATATTATTCTGTGAGGAGTATAAAGCTTCATAAAATTCTGTAAAAGATTTATTAATTTGTTGGTGATCATGAGTTATATTCCTCCTCGAGACTTTAATAGAACAAATTGTTGATTTTTCTTTATTTAGTTTTAACTGGTTAGCCAGGAATCTTCCAGATTTATTACCTTGTTCAAAGTTCTCCAATCGCAATATTTCTACCAAAAATTGTGTCTTCCTATAATTTAGTTCATTAAATTCCAATTTTAGTTTCCTCAAGTTGCTAATTATCTGCTCTTGCGGTGAGGAAGCATAAGCTGTTTCTAATGATTTAATTTTCTGTTCTAATTCTAAGTGTGATTTTTCTTTATTTTTTTTATGTGAGCAATAAGATATTATTTTTCCTCTCATTACTGCCTTTCCCGCTTCCCAGATAACACATGGTGAGACTTCTGCTAGATCATTGTTATCCAGATACATTGCCCATTCATTTTTGAAATAATTAATAAAATCTTGATCTTTAAGTAAAGATGTATTGAGTCTCCAGTTCCTGCTCGTTGGTGTGACACTGTCCTTAACCAAAGACACCGGTGAGTGATCACTGATAAGGATAGAGTGTATCTGAGTTTCTGTGACGTGCCTCATCATGGAACTGCTAATTAAAAAATAATCTAAGCGAGAATGTGAGCGATGTACTGGAGAAAAGAAGGTGTAATCCCTGGAAGTGGGGTGATGTGAACGCCAGGCATCATAAAGACCAAAATCATTCATGTATTGTTTAAGAATATCTACAGATAGCCAGTTCCTTTGGTTCACTGCCGTGCTGAGCCTGTCCATTTCTCGGTTCAACACCAAGTTAAAGTCTCCTCCTATAATGAGAGTGGTGTCCGAGTGGTCAGAACGTGAAGTGAAGAGAGCATGAAAAAGGAGGGGTCGTCAACGTTTGGTCCATATGCACTAGCAATGCAGAAATCCATATTTTGAATAGACAATTTTAGTATCATAAATCTACCTTCTGCATCTATTATAGTGTTGCTAATGGTGAAATGAATCCTTTTGTTAATCAATATGGTTACTCCTCTTTGTTTTGAGTTGTAGCAGGCTGAGTACGTGTGAGGGAACTGTGGAAAGGTATGCATATATTCAGATGTTTTGGCCATATGAGTCTCTTGTAAAAAGACAATGTCTGCCTTCAAGTCATTTAACCGATTAGCAATTTTTAGCCTCTTTTCCCTGGAAACAATTCCACATACATTCCATGTGACCAATCTCAGTGTGGACATATTTATATTACCTGTTAAGATGTTTGATGATTGCTAAAGGTGTGTGTGTGTGTGTGTGTGTCCTGAATGTCTGTATCTGTCTTATTTGTATGTGTCTGAAGTGAACATGTATATATCTGTGTTGTATGCTTGTGTTTGTGTTGGCGTTGTGTACACTTTGTGTCATTATTTATGCTGTGCATTGAGCATATGGCAACATGGAGAAAATGGGAAGGTAACAGAAATGTGATGCAGAGAAAAAGTAGTGAGAAAACGTGGGAGGAGCCTTAAGTGAACTAAAACAGTGCAGGAGCCAAAGCAACATCGCAAAGTGACAACAGCAATCAACAGGGGAAAAACAAGGGACAAAAAGAAAGAGAGAAGAAAAAACGGATAAAATAATAACAATGGCAATACTAATAAAGGAAGAGAGACGATGACAATAACTAAAGCTCATTAGACCGGCAACTATTATTATATCTAGATCTATAGATATAATCTGGGGAGCAGCGTGTGGCTCTGTGGGCTAAGCCTGTGTGCCTGTAATCAGAAAGTCGCAGGTTCAAACCCCACCTCAGACTGTGGGTCCTTGAGCAAGGCCCTTAACCCCCAGCTCCCTGGGCGCCGCTACGGGTGGCAGCCCTTCGCCGACAACTTCCGACTTCAGACAAAAAGAGCAAGTTGTGGGAGGCGTAAAGACAATTTCCCTACGGGGACAATAAAAGTATCGATTATTATTATTATCTATCTGCAAAACATCGAGATTGTTGGTGTGGATACAGAACAGCCAGGGGGTGGAATTTCGGTCGCAGTAGAGCCATCCATTGACGTGCAGTTTACCGACCGCCATGACAGCACGGGAGCCTCCGTCGATGAATGTTTTCCGTATAGGGAACAGGATCTTCCTTCTTTCCAGGATTTCCTTGGGAAACTGGTCGTTGATACTAGGGTTCGTTCCTTTTAATTCCCGGCCGCGGCTTTTAACCAGTTCTTTTTCTTTAAAGTGCTCGAATTTGGCCACCATTGGTCTGGGTCTGCGTCCGTCGGGTCTCTTCCCTCCTAAGCAGTGAACTCGATGGAAGCTGATGGTTTTTACTGTGTCCTCCGGGAGTTTTAGCTGAGTTTGGATGAACTCTTTTACCGTAATAATAATAATAATAATAATAATAATAATAATAAATTTTATTTGTAATGCACTTTATATTTTAGCAATCTGAAAGTGCTAAAATCTGCTTTCTCTGGGATGCCTGAAATTACTAAATTGTCTCTCATGCTGCAGGCCTGGAGGTCAATGATAGTTTCTTTAATTTTTTTATTTTCCTCCGAAAGGCACGTCAATCTGTGAGGGATTTTACTGATTCCCCGAGGGTCGCATTCTCTGCAGCGAGTGATTCCACCTGCTGTTGGCTGTACTCCACTGACTCGCGCAAAGCCTGGAACTCTTTATGGAGAATTTCCATTAGGGACAGACGCGCATCTAAGCTGGATAGTCGCTTATCTATAGTTATCTATTATCTATAGAATGTCCGTCACGTCGTTGGTATTAGGAGAAGCCGCTTTCGGCGGATTCCTTGGGGCGGCTTCTCTTGGAGGACGAGTTGTTTTTACAGGTGGAGGAAGTCGGTGTTTTGTCTGATTTCCCCATAGCAATTCTCTCAAAGCACTTGTCCATAAAAATTTATAAACTGTTCAGAATTTCACTGTGCTCCAGCGTGCTAAAGTTTTTATGGATACAACTGAAATGTATTTTGATTACCTTTAAGGCTGTCTAGAGATAAGTTGGCGTGGAAAGAATACAATTGATAACCTTTTTGTAGTCAGTTGCGTGCCGCCATGTTCAATACTGCCGTGGTTCTCGTGGTCTCGTATTGTTACAGCATGCTGCTACCCCAAAGGAGGACACTGCTTGTACGATCCTCCTGTGTGCCCTACAACAAAGACGGCGAAATTGAATTACAAACCTTCAATTAATTCAGTATAGCGCTATTTATAGAGCACATATAACTCAGTATGAAATGTCCAATGTGGGCCTTGCTGATGCAGACATGTCCCCAGTGCTCCCATACTAGTATCCATGACTCCTTTCATGCTATGTGGACTTACCAACCAGCTCATACATTCTGGGCAGCAGTAAGTCAGACATTACCATCTATACTGAGTTATAGGATATATTAATGCCATAATTGGAAGCATAGATTTATCTAAAATGCCATGGTATGTTGAAGCATTGAGTTCCCTTAACTGGTACTATGGGGCCTAACCCAGTCCCTGAAATGCAGCCCCATACCATTATCCCTCCTTCACCAAACATTTCAGTTAATTGGCACAATGCAGTCAGACAGGTCATCTTCTCCTGACATCTGACAACCCAGACTCATCCATCAGACTGCCTGACAGAGAAGCATGATACATCACTTCACAGGTCATGTTTCTACTATTCCAGAGTCCAGTGGTGGCGTGCTTTACACCACTGCATCTGACACTTGGCACTGCGTTTGGTGGTGTGAGGTTTGGATGCAGCTGCTCAGCTGTGGAAGCCCATTCCCTAAATTTCTCAGTCAGGGCCGGATTTAGCCAGCCCCAGTAGGGGGTGCATGTAAAATATTGGGGGGGGCGAGTGTGAGCTTCTCTAATCATCTATGCAAAGAAAACTATACTAACTATGCTGTCGTCATATCAGTCCCCCTATCCATATCTCTATCTTCTCATTTGATTTGCCTTACAGGTTTTATGTTTGATGCTTTACCCTCTGCATTTACCCAGGCTTGGGACTGGCACAAAAAGGGTGCAATCATTGCACCCTTTTGAGGCTGCATTTGTGTTTTCTTTCTTTTTTTTTTTTTTTTTACATTTATTTTTTGGATTTTTTTTTTTTTTTTACTTTTTAAATGTGTCTGTCTGTCTGCTTTTGTCTGATTGTCTGTCTGTCTATCTATCTCTCCTTTCATTTTTTTGTCTTTTATTTAATTTATATATTTTTTTATTTCTTTATTTTCTTGTGTATTTTTTGTCGTTTTTATTTCTTAGTTCTGTACACAGCATGGCTTAACAATCATTAAAGCATCAGTCGTCTGCTTTTCTGTGCAAAAAGACTAACAAATGCATCCATATCTAGGCCTGTGGTTATGGCCTTCTCGTGAGCCAGAATAACTAAATTTCTTTTTCTTTCATGTAGCATAGTGCGGCGGAAGGGAGTAAGAACACGAGACAAAGTGGAGAAAGAGCTCTCGCATGATGCAGATGATATTCCAATCACAAGGGCGGTCACATACATGCGATGGAGCTGAGGAAAGGCATTCTTATAACCGTGTAGATATTTGCAAACGGTAGAGAGGTCTACAAACTCTACATTGCCATAATCATCAGTCTTTTTAAATTCTTTTTCCAACATTATTTTTGCTACAAGAATCTCATTGGAAAGTTTGTCACTGTCACTTCCCGCCATTTTTTGCAGAAGACTTAACATGGCAACATCCAGAAAAGAGGGAGATTGAGGTTGAAGGCAATTAACTGCTTTCATGAGATCAAGATTACTTTTGGAGAATCTTGTCTCCATCTCTACAATGGCTATGTCCAAAATGTTGAGAAGAGCTCTCTTCAGAGCCTGGCAAGGAGTCATGGAGTCGTCTGCATGGCCTACAGTGGACATAGTGACACTATCTGTGAGCAGTGAGCTCATTGTTCTCTTTCTTTTAGCACCTGGTGCAGGCATGCTGGTTAATGCCTCACTCTCCTCATCTCTCATCTGCTTCAAAGCCCGTAGAGATGCACTGACTACTTCTGAAGCACAGCACAGGTCAACAGAATGAGCCTGCAGCATAACATTTGCAGACGTCAACGAACCCAGAACTTTTAGGAGAAATTTTCCTATTTCAAAGAAATTATGCCTCCTTAACATTATCAATAACCCTGATGCTTCTGTACAGATATCAATAGCAGCGGCTCTGTCCTCTGTAACTTCTGACAGGATACTCATAATAGCATCCTGATTCTCCACAAGGCACTTGGTCACATCATGATGGCTTGTCCACCTGATCTCCAACAGTCGTTTAAGGGAGGGAACATTATAGTTCTGTGACACATAATGACGGTGAAAAAATGAGTGCAGTGATCCTGATAGATCAAAAAAGGTTTTTGCACATGGCTCTGCTTGCATTGCATGGACCACTGCCAAGTGCAGCTGGTGGTTATAGCAGTGGATATAAGGAATATCCTTTCCTACCTTCTTTTGCAATAAGGCCTGAACCCCACCCCTGACTCCACTCATGACAGCAGCTCCATCATAGCACTGACTGATAATTTCAGCTGCTCTATAGCCTGAGTCAGAAAGATGCTCAAGAATTTGGGTGGTAATAAATTCAGCATTTAACTGACTGAGGTCAAGCAGACCAATCAGGTGTTCCTCTGGAATGCCTTTAGAGACAAATCTAACCATGACGGACAGATTCTCCACATTGCATCTGTCCCTAGTTCCATCACTTTTAATGCAAAACCCAGCGTAATCTGCGTTGTCATAATTATCTTTGATCTTTTTCAATACCATTTTGGCCAGAGTATCAATAATTTCGTTTTGTATGTTGTGAGAGGTGTATTTTGCATTTAGTGGGATATGTTTGTTTATTTCATTAAATTTGGGGTCCTTTGCTAGTGTGTAGTCAACCATTTTTAAGAACAGTCCTGCAGAGAAATCATCTTCATTTGAGCTCTCCACACTGCCACGAAGTGGAAGTTCATTTACTGCTAGGAACTGAACTACTTCTCCAATTGTTTTTATATAATATCTATTTTTTTCCATTTGTGTTGGCCCTAATAAATTACCAATAGTTTCCCCTGTGGCCTCTCTTTGGGACATTTCAGACCATGCTTTTGCATTTTTTATGTGGCATTGACTTGATGCATGCTTTGTGAGTCCCTTGTTCTTTTCCAATGCCGTTTTCCAATTATTAAATCCTTGTTTTGTAAAAACCAAATCCCAGTCATTGTTCCCGCCAAATTTACGACATGGGAAACAAAAGCACGCATCAAGCTTTGCTGAATATTCGAGCCATGGTCTCCCGCGATACCAGCCTGGGCAGAATGAGCGTGCATTTTTACCAAAATTACGCTTGGGGAAAACAAGAGCTATGGGTTGTGACGGTGCTATGGTGTTCAAGCCTATGTCTACATCATCCGCAGCGGCCACTGGACTGCGAACGGTGGGGGCAGCGGGGGCTGTGGTGCTTGTGCAGCTAGAAAAACTTGTACTGGTACTGGACCGGGCACAATGGTTTGTGGCGAGTCCACAAGCAGTACTACCCGATGAGCCGGGACCGGGTAATGATTCTGTCTCCACTGCTGCTAAATCCGTAGCACTGCTGCTGGCAGCTCCGCTGCTACTGCTAGGTTTAGCTTTAGCAACCAGAAATCTGTGCATTGTCGACTCGTTACTTGATTCACTTCAACAAATTGTAAATGAGTGAGGAGAAAGAGAGAGAAGATAGAGAAGAAGAACAGAGTTATAGTAATTAAATAATTCCGGTGAGAGACCGCGAAAGAAAAGATTTAGAACGATGTCTTTTTTTTTGAGTTTTGAGCTCTGTCGTGCCGTGACTGTGAGCAAGTGAGACGAGCAAGTGAGACGAGCAAGCAAATGAAGTGAGTAGCCACTCCCTCCCTACATCTACCAATCAGTAGCTAGTTTGAAAGCGAGCAGAGAGCGCTCTGACCCTTTTACTTAAAGTTTTTATGAAATTCGGAATTTTGCATGCCTTCACGTTTGGGGGGGCAGTCACAGCATTTAGGGGGGCATTGCCCCACCTTGCCCATGCCTATGTCCGGGCCCGCTCTACAGACTTTCGTAAAAAGTTACCCCCCCGTAACTATCCTTCCTCGCCCTCAACACACGTACTGCCGCAGCCTAAAAACCTCATCAACGCACAGCCACATACACATTCACATGAAATTCGGTTTTTTAAAGGAACTTTAACTTGCCCTGGAATGAAGTAACACCAGCGTCCCCGGGAGAGGATCCGCCCCGCTGTGACACACCGACCACAAGCCCCGGCTTCAAAGCTCGACCCGCCCCGCTGCCAGTACAATCGACAACACGGAGCCCCATCTTCCCTACACACTTACGCCCCCCCGGCAATCGGCAGCCAGTGAAAAAGGGGTCGCTGTGTTAAACAGCCGCACTTCTTACTGCGCGCCGGTCCGGCACCCCGTCCCTGAGATACTGAGATCCTGAGTAGACATTCCCCCGCCCCCTCCAAGTGCAGCTAGTCAGTTACCGGAGGGCAGGTGCTCTCCACACTCCCCACCACAGGACAATGCTGATAATTCCTTTTCTGTAAATGAAAGTGAAAGGGATTTAAAGCCAGTTTCACCAAGAAGCACGAATAAGATTCTGGAATAATACAAAGGCATTTGCATTGCAAGGTAAGAATATAATCAACAGATTCAACTAATAAAATAAGTGTGTTTAACCTGCGGCGTCTGCGGAAAATTTTGATTGGGTGGCCATCAGGGGCCAGTTATATTTATGGGGGCGGCTGCGCCTCACCGTGTCTGTTCTTTGCTTCCACTTTGAAAATAAAATACTGTTTTTTATTATTTTGATGCGGGGTGGTGGCCCCTTAAATCCGCCCCTGTTTAACACACATACTGGGATTTAACAGCAGAATTAGACGTTTATTATAATTCGATACACTGTAACTGATTGCATGGAGTAAATGAGTTCGCCTTAAATACAATGGTGCCTGAACATGGAGCGCGGGACCCTACGAGAATAAACTAGACAGTATTTTGAAACTTTACGGTAAGGAGCACTAAAGTCCCATAGGGTGACTTTTTCCACACAAGTTACGCCTATTTACCTTCCTGGAATAAGATCATTTACTATAAATTTGTATGCATCTGTAAGGACTTCAGATACACACAGATACCATATAATGGGCAGAATTCATCTAATTGAGTCTTATTTTCGCATTGGAATGTAATGTTCATGCAGTTAAATTCTTGCCTCTCTTCTATGGGGCACCAAGTGTCAAGCGCTCATTTTCATGAACAAAATACATTCTGTGCCACAAAAGCATTATTTAATGACGTGACCATGTAATGCCTTGCTGTCACTGTTATCATGTAAATTCCACCAAACCTGTTATACCTGAAATATCTGTTCCTGGAATGTACCTGAGAACTTGGCTCACCAGAAGCCAAGTAGGACAGAAAACCTATCGGATAGTAGCTCTCTGCGACTGGAGCTGGAGATCTTTAGTGTAGCTGGTTTGTGTGTGATGTGTGACTCAGCAGGTCAGTACCTGTGACCGAAAGATCGCCGTTTTAAATCCCAGGCTGGGCTCTGTATTTAATCAGTCATTTACGTAGTAGCAGGTCAGTGCCTGCGACCGAAAGATCGCCGTTTTAAATCCCAGGCTGGGCTCTGTATTTAATCAGTCATTTACGTAGTAGCAGGTCAGTGCCTGCGACCGAAAGATCGCCGTTTTAAATCCCAGGCTTGGCTCTGTATTTAATCAGTCATTTACGTAGTAGCAGGTCAGTACCTGTGACCGAAAGATCGCCGTTTTAAATCCCAGGCGGTTCTCTTTATTTAATCAGTCATTTACGTAGTAGCAGGTCAGTACCTGTGACCAAAAGATCGCCGTTTTAAATCCCAGGTTCGGCTCTGTATTTAATCAGTCATTTACGTAGTAGCAGGTCAGTACCTGTGACCGAAAGATCGCCGTTTTAAATCCCAGGCTTGGCTCTGTATTGAATCAGTCATTTACGTAGTAGCAGGTCAGTACCTGTGACCGAAAGATCGCCGTTTTAAATCCCAGGGTGGGCTCTGTATTTAATCAGTCATTTACGTAGTAGCAGGTCAGTACCTGTGACTGAAAGATCGCCGTTTTAAATCCCAGGCGGTTCTCTGTATTTAATCAGTCATTTAGGTAGTAGCAGGTCAGTACCTGTGACCGAAAGATCGCCGTTTTAAATCCCAGGCTGGGCTCTGTATTTAATCAGTCATTTACGGAGTAGCAGGTCAGTACCTGTGACCGAAAGATTGCCGTTTTAAATCCCAGGCTGGGCTCTGTATTTAATCAGTCATTTACGTAGTAGCAGGTCAGTGCCTGCGACCGAAAGATCGCCGTTTTAAATCCCAGGCTGGGCTCTGTATTTAATCAGTCATTTACGTAGTAGCAGGTCAGTGCCTGCGACCGAAAGATCGCCGTTTTAAATCCCAGGCTTGGCTCTGTATTTAATCAGTCATTTACGTAGTAGCAGGTCAGTACCTGTGACCGAAAGATCGCCGTTTTAAATCCCAGGCGGTTCTCTTTATTTAATCAGTCATTTACGTAGTAGCAGGTCAGTACCTGTGACCAAAAGATCGCCGTTTTAAATCCCAGGTTCGGCTCTGTATTTAATCAGTCATTTACGTAGTAGCAGGTCAGTACCTGTGACCGAAAGATCGCCGTTTTAAATCCCAGGCTTGGCTCTGTATTGAATCAGTCATTTACGTAGTAGCAGGTCAGTACCTGTGACCGAAAGATCGCCGTTTTAAATCCCAGGCGGTTCTCTGTATTTAATCAGTCATTTAGGTAGTAGCAGGTCAGTACCTGTGACCGAAAGATCGCCGTTTTAAATCCCAGGCTGGGCTCTGTATTTAATCAGTCATTTACGGAGTAGCAGGTCAGTACCTGTGACCGAAAGATCGCCGTTTTAAATCCCAGGCGGGTCTCTGTATTTAATCAGCCATTTACGGAGTAGCAGGTCAGTACCTGTGACCGAAAGATCGCCGTTTTAAATCCCAGGCGGGTCTCTGTATTTAATCAGTCATTTAGGTAGTAGCAGGTCAGTACCTGTGACCGAAAGATCGCCGTTTTAAATCCCAGGCTGGGCTCTGTATTTAATCAGTCATTTACGTAGTAGCAGGTCAGTACCTGTGACTGAAAGATCGCCGTTTTAAATCCCAGACTGGTCTCTGTATTTAATTAGTCATTTACGGAGTAGCAGTTCCGATAACTAGATGCTACGGAGCCTGTAGGGGGGACGAAGAGTGAGGAAAAGTAAACCATGCTTGATTTAGTATTTCCTGGGCATGATAAATTAAATTGAGTGTATGATGTAGTACATCGTGTGCATGAAAAACAAACCCTGTCTGTGGCACAGGGTCTGTGGCACAGGGTCTGTGGCACAGGGTCTGTGGCACAGGGTCTGTGGCACAGGGTCTGTGGCACAGGGCTCCGTAAGATGCTGTCGGAATGAGTTTGCATGTGTGTGAATACTAGGGTTTTGCAGTAATAAATTTATTTGCTCAAATCTCTGTATAAAGCATAATATATGTTATATTCAAACCTGAAAACGCTCTTCCATATCTGACAATGCGCCGTGGGCATGCTAGGTCCGATCACTCAGGCCTATAGTATTTTAAGCTGAGCACTGAGTATTTTAGCCTCAATGTCGATATTCCTTCAAAAACAAAAACACTCAAGCCCCAGGTAAACTTGACTTAGCCCCTGATTTTTTCAGTAGCTAAAAAACTCCCCTGCAAGTAGCCACACAGAGTTGCATTCAGCTCCATGATGGAAAGAAGGGGTTATGGTAAATCAAACCTATATTTTGTGCATGATAATTAACTACCTGTACATACCACTGAGCCAATATCTGTATAATAATGCATAATCAATCCATGAAGCAGGGAACAACCCAGGATGGGGGGCCAGCCCATCGCAGATAATGCATAATATGTCTCCCATTTCATCTTTGTCTTATTCTACTAGACCTGCCACATGTACACATAACGTTTCAGACAATTCTGTAGCAGAAATGAGGCGGGAAATACCCTATTGTCATTCCAACAGAGTGTAGTTCAATGTAAAAGTGTTGATTATTAGATATTGTATTTTTATGTGTTTATTTACCTTTCATGTTCACAGAGACCTCAGCAAGAATTATCTGCTCTGGATCAGCGACAAAATGGAGGAACCTGTTTTGGAAATTAGCCCCTCTGTGGAGCGTAAAACAAAGGGGACTGAGAGGTAACAGTGTTACAGCCGACTAGCATGCATGTCTCTCTGGGTCTATAGTCAGGCCATAGTTTCCCTTTCCTCCAATATCAGCCAGATTCTTCTATTTTAGAGGCAACCATCACATCATCCCTCCTGCCCAAAACAACCACATATCGTAAGGTGGTAGAGAACAAATAGCGCGTCAATGGGAATTCATTATAACGTGACTAATTTTTTTGATTCCATTAACGCGTGTTGAGTCAGATGGCAGCTCGGGAAAAATAATGAAGAGAGAAAAAGGTATTTTGAATGGCAGGTTCAGCTTCAAAACTATGTCAGATGGGTCCATCGACAAGACCAAAGTTATTTGCAGTTACTGTAGATGTGAAATGAGTTACCACCAAAGTACATCCATCCATCCATTTTCCAAATCGCTTATCCTACTGGGTCGCAGGGGGTCTGGAGCCTATCCCAGAAGCAATGGGCATGAGGCAGAGAACAACCCAAGATGGGGGGCCAGCCCACCGCAGGGCACACTCACACACCATTCATACGGGCAATTTAGCAACTCCAATTAGCCTCAGCATGTTTTTGGGCTGTACCCGGAGGAAACCCCATGACAACATGGGGAGAACATGCAAACTCCGCACGCATGTGACCCAGGCGGAGACTCGAACCCGGGTCCCAGAGGTGTGAGGCAACAGTGCTAACCAGTGCACCACCATGCTGCCCCAATGAAGTACATCTGGTCTTACATACCATACCAGGTTGCGGCTCTACTCAGAACGATAGACACATTTGCATTTTCATGTCTTACCATACTTTCATAATTATAAATAATTTATTTATGGGTTAATGTTATTTTTTATTTAGGTATTTATTTAGCTATATATGAGTGAGGCGCTCTGTCGCACGCTTCTGTGACGTCTTAACTGCCTAATTCATCTTCCTGAAAGTCATTCTCTACGAGAGTATGTCTCTGGTCAAATGATGTGGTTTCCGGAGTTTTTCTCAGTGTCCAAGATTGGATGTAGGCTTATTAAGTTTATTGGGATTCCTAATTCTTCCT
The DNA here is from genome assembly GCF_023856365.1 of Brienomyrus brachyistius. Lineage (NCBI taxonomy): Eukaryota > Metazoa > Chordata > Actinopteri > Osteoglossiformes > Mormyridae > Brienomyrus > Brienomyrus brachyistius. Next base: position 928,652 of record NW_026042314.1, read on the forward strand.
AATAATATACTTTTCGTAGTAAATCATCACCACACCTACCCTGATCTTCGTAAAATGATTATATTTTCTCCGATTTACATATTATAGCCAGCTGCGTTCGGAGTGCTGAGGACATTTTGCGCTGCTCAGTCAGCACAGTTACAAGTAGGGAAGTGGAGAGTGAAAGGCAGACAACTGCTGAGCCAAACCAACTTGGCCGAGGGTCAATCTTGGGTCAGACATTTAGGATAAAATGGCTTTTTGCTTTAAAAAGGCTGCTATCTCTGATCTATACTTAGTTATATGACTAAGTAATATGTAATATTTAGCAGGTCAATGTGCCGATCTGTTGTTGGGTTTTTCTTAAGTGATGAAGGGTCTCTGATGACCTTTGGCCAATCTTGTTGTTGTTTATTGTTGGTAATTGATTTCCAATAATACATGCATACATTTGCATAACGCAATCATGCCTTACCAACTAAAATATTGATAAGAATATTAACACCTGAAAAAATCCCTTTACGGTAAATGTTGAATAAATTCATGATTTAATTTGCGATTAATTTTTGATTAATCGCACAACTGTCCATAGTTAATCACAATTAAATATTGTAATCTATTGATAGCCCTAAAGTATGCAAACTAAAAAACTGGAAAAAAGCAACAGCAGCTAAGTCTAATAACAGAGGCTGTAATTGTCACATTTGTGTGCGGAGCGAGTGAGCAAGGAGTCAGGATTAGGCAACAGAGGTGCAGGAAACGGGGTTTATTCAGGACGAACAGACACAATGGCAGAAGCCAGGATAACACCTGACACAGAACGGGAAATGAAGACAAGCGCACCATTAAAGGAGACACCAGGGAAACACTGAGCAGAGGAACCCAGGGACCAAGGGGGAGACACAGAGGACGAGGAGCAGAAACAGGAGGCACAAAACAAGGAGGCAGGAAGGTAGAGGATGGGGGAAAATGGGGAGCCCGAGGGAACAGCAGCGAGTGAGGGTTATATAAGGCCGGAGCCGAAGGGGACCCCGCAAGGGGCGAGGAGAGAGGCGGAGTATAGTGCCTATGGTAGGTGTGTGATCCCAAAGGAGTTTAGATTAGTTCTGTCTGGCAAATGCATACAATGCTGACACGTTCCCCAGAACAGAGTTTAGCTGAGAATTGTCATCCCTTCACATCTGTCTTAGCATGACATCTCTGTCCAGCTCTAGGGAGCCTCCACAGAAAGCACCAATCACTGACTAACCTGCAAAAACAGACTCCAGCAAAATCCATCCCAGTGACTGTTTTCTAAGTTATTTATTCAACACCATTATGGTGGATTAAAAAAAATCTGAAAAAGACATGAAGACCAAGGCTTTCTTTAACTTATTAGCACACAGTTCTCTGATCTTCAAAAGAATCAGCAATGAGCCAAGAAAAAATTAGTATATAATAAGAAAAGGCTGAGGTGTCCACATTAAATGGGGCAGATAGGGGTCACGCACATGGGCCTGGAATCTGGGAAGAGGTGGAGTTACACTGATCTAACACTCTGTGGTGTCAATTGAACACTATAAGAGCTAATAAAACTTAACACTATACAACAACACTCACTACACTCTGTAAAGTATTAAATGTAACACTGATTTGGTGAGAATTATATAAACACCATGCAGTGTTAATTTAACAATGGAAAATTTACTGTGCTGGGACATCAACTATTACCTCCAGAGTTGGCACCGTAAGAGTAGAAGCTGCCCCTTTTAGAGCCTTCAGGATCCGCTGCCCCGGCCCCCTAATTAACCAGGCCTGGCTCCCGGAAGTGGTAAGCTGCTAGCGGCGGCAGCTCTGTGAGGGCGATGCGGGCTTTGGGCACCTGCAGGATAGTATCCCATACTGCCCTGGCCCCCTAATTAGCCAGGCCTGCCTCCCGGAAGTGGTAAGCTGCTAGCGGCGGCAGCTCTGAGGGTGATGCGGGCTTTGGGCACCTGCAGGATAGTATCCCATACTGCCCTGGCCCCTAATTAACCAGGCCTGCCCCCCGGAAGTGGTAAGCTGCTAGCGGCGGCAGTTCTGAGGGCGATGTGGGCTTTGGGCACCTGCAGGATAGTATCCCATACTGCCCTGGCCCCCTAATTAGCCAGGCCTGCCTCCCGGAAGTGGTAAGCTGCTAGCGGCGGCAGCTCTGTGAGGGTGATGCAGGCTTTGGGCACCTGCAGGATAGTATCCCATACTGCCCTGGCCCCCTAATTAGCCAGGCCTGCCTCCCGGAAGTGGTAAGCTGCTAGCGGCGGCAGCTCTGTGAGGGCGATGTAGGCCTTGGGCACCTGCAGGATAGTATCCCATACTGCCCCGGCCCCCTAATTAGGCAGGCCTGCCTCCCGGAAGCGGTAAGCTGCTAGCGGCGACAGCTCTGTGAGGGCGATGCGGGCTTTGGGCACCTGCAGGATAGTATCCCATACTGCCCTGGCCCCCTAATTAGCCAGGCCTGCCTCCCGGAAGTGGTAAGCTGCTAGCGGCGGCAGGTCTGTGAGGGCGATGCAGGCTTTGGGCACCTGCAGGATAGTATCCCATACTGCCCTGGCCCCCTAATTAGCCAGACCTGCCTCCCGGAAGTGGTAAGCTGCTAGCGGCGGCAGCTCTGTGAGGGCGATGCAGGCTTTGGGCACCTGCAGGATAGTATCCCATACTGCCCCGGCCCCCTAATTAGCCAGGCCTGCCTCCCGGAAGTGGTAAGCTGCTAGCGGCGGCAGCTCTGAGGGCGATGTGGGCTTTGGGCACCTGCAGGATAGTATCCCATACTGCCCCGGCCCCCTAATTAGCCAGGCCTGCCTCCCGGAAGTGGTAAGCTGCTAGCGGCGGCAGCTCTATGGGCGATGCGGACTTTGGGCACCTGCAGGATAGTATCCCATACTGCCCCGGCCCCCTAATTAGCCAGGCCTGCCTCCCGGAAGTGGTAAGCTGCTAGCGGCGGCAGCTCTGTGAGGGCGATGCGGGCTTTGGGCACCTGCAGGATAGTATCCCATACTGCCCCGGCCCCCTAATTAGCCAGGCCTGCCTCCCGGAAGTGGTAAGCTGCTAGCGGCGGCAGCTCTATGGGCGATGCGGACTTTGGGCACCTGCAGGATAGTATCCCATACTGCCCCGGCCCCCTAATTAGCCAGGCCTGCCTCCCGGAAGTGGTAAGCTGCTAGCGGCGGCAGCTCTGTGAGGGCGATGCGGGCTTTGGGCACCTGCAGGATAGTATCCCATACTGCCCCGGCCCCCTAATTAGCCAGGCCTGCCTCCCGGAAGTGGTAAGCTGCTAGCGGCGGCAGCTCTATGGGCGATGCGGACTTTGGGCACCTGCAGGATAGTATCCCATACTGCCCTGGCCCCCTTATTAGCCAGGCCTGCCTCCCGGAAGTGGTAAGCTGCTAGCGGCGGCAGCTGTGTGAGGGCGATGCAGGCTTTGGGCACCTGCAGGATAGTATCCCATACTGCCCTGGCCCCCTAATTAGCCAGGCCTGCCTCCCGGAAGTGGTAAGCTGCTAGCGGCGGCAGCTCTGTGAGGGCGATGCGGGCTTTGGGCACCTGCAGGATAGTATCCCATACTGCCCCGGCCCCCTAATTAGCCAGGCCTGCCTCCCGGAAGTGGTAAGCTGCTAGCGGCGGCAGCTCTGTGAGGGCGATGCGGGCTTTGGGCACCTGCAGGATAGTATCCCATACTGCCCTGGCCCCCTAATTAGCCAGACCTGCCTCCCGGAAGTGGTAAGCTGCTAGCGGCGGCAGCTCTGTGAGGGCGATGCAGGCCTTGGGCACCTGCAGGATAGTATCCCATACTGCCCTGGCCCCCTAATTAGCCAGGCCTGCCTCCCGGAAGTGGTAAGCTGCTAGCGGCGGCAGCTCTGTGAGGGCGATGTGGGCTTTGGGCACCTGCAGGATAGTATCCCATACTGCCCTGGCCCCCTAATTAGCCAGGCCTACCTCCCGGAAGTGGTAAGCTGCCTTCGGCGGCAGCTCTGTGAGGGCGATGTAGGCCTTGGGCACCTGCAGGATAGTATCCCATACTGCCCTGGCCCCCTAATTATCCAGGCCTGCCTCCCGGAAGTGGTAAGCTGCTAGCGGCGGCAGCTCTGTGAGGGCGATGCAGGCTTTGGACACCTGCAGGAGCGCAGCAACGGTGATGTCCGGGGTGAACCCTGCCGGGTTCCGGATTAGGAGGGGTACCGTCCGATATCTGGCGGGGAAAGAAGCTGCAGAGAGAGAGACTGCTGCCAGGAAGATGGTCGGTTCTTCCGCCGGTCTCTTCTCCTTTGGCTTCTTTTTCTTCTTCCTCCGGTGTGTGGCTGTCAGCAGAGGTTGGATCATCTCCAGGAGGACGGACGGCGTCTCGGCAGCTTCTGCCTTGTGTAGCGTGATAATCAAACCTTTCATAGAGGAATCTTCATTTTATGCCACACAGTTTATTTCGCAAGAAATATAACTGTAAACAAAGCTGTTTGCATGAAGAGCTTCACAGCAGGTTAAGCAGAAGACTGATCAAGGTTTAATGAAGGTTTAATGTGATGCTGATCACAGTATATGAATTATATTTATATAATGAAGATTTGTTTCCTCTCGCTGCCCACAGTGTCCTGATGAAGAGAGCAGACTCCCCTGTACCCAGCTGTGTTTCCATGAAGAGTGACTGGTCAATGGACCCCCCACTCACCTTCAGAGAGGGACCTTTTCATACAGATCAAAGGTAAATGTGCATTTAAACAAACACTGTTTAAAACACCCAGACTCTCACTTAAAAGGCACAGAGGCACATTCAAGCTATGATAAAAATAATTTTAACTTTTACAAATCCTATCATCTTTCAGAATTTAAGGTTAGTCTGTATTCTATATATAAAGTACATAGGAGATAAAAGAAAGAGGATTACTGTAAAGACTGACTTCCTGCGAGCCGGAATTGGAAGGGCCATAATTGAAAATTGGATTAAAAATTTAAATTCTCAGTATAAAGCTTAAAAAATCAGGCTGACCTGCACACTGCTGGGTGTCCATTAAGAAAGACGGGACAATAAATCAGCATCTTCTGGGGGGGGTGTTTCTGTTTTAGTTGTTAGATGTTCAGTATAGTTGTTTACGTGTGACAGTTACACATGGTCCTGATATATCTGTATAATTAATATTACACTCATTAATCATTGGAGACTGATTTCAGTTCTGCCAATTGATTTTTATAGTACAGTATTTCCTTCTCATTTAGATGTGATTACTACAGTTAGTCAATATGTTGGGCAAACTCAAACTTGATATTGTAATCAGTTACCTAAGAGTTTTTAATTTTTACATTGAATCCATAATTGAACTATGGACAGAAGATAAACACTATGGCCTCCTTTCCACCATCGTGATGCCGGTTCCGGACTTTTTACTGATCCAGAAATGGTTCTGAATTTGGACCCGTAATATCAGTGAAAGTGGGGCAGACTATCATGTCCAAACCTGCCGCCTTCCCAGAACATTCAGCCCATAACTGGTATAGTTTTGTCTAACATCAGCAGAGCCGGAGTTGTGCACAACAGCAGCAGTGAAACATGCTGTCAGCTTATTAGCAGAATAGCGTTACATATTTTTTTATTTTGTGAAAAACAAAAGATGGATCTGCTGGCCAGATTTATTAACAAATTATAAACATTTTGCAGGTCTAATACATAAAATATTGTGCTGCTTGACTGGCGAAGAGATAATGACAGTGGCAGTTCTAGACCGGGGGCCAGACTAGTGCCAGTTGTTCTGTTAGGGGGGGCAGATGCATTTGACCAGAATGTCCTTAAGGAGCTACTTACACTAGAGTACCAGCATTTAGAAGCAAAAGACGATCTCAATAACCGAGGTTATTTATGCAGTGTTTCGCAGTCACATTTTACGTTGTTTATAAATATGTCACTCGTTCTGATTTCATAATTAGACTGTCTTGCTTCAATGAACTTGATTATTTTTTCTGTTTTTAACTTTGCTTTTCACCACCTGAAGCGTCTCCCCCCCCCCCAGCATACCCACGTTAAGAGGCCATCAAAAAATGTGCTTACATTTGTGTTCTGCCTGTTCCCAGCACACAGAGGTTTAGCGTACATATTTAAAGGTAAATAATAATAATAATAATAATAATAATAATAATAATAAAACAGAAGCTCATGGAAACACTGGCAGGTTCTCATAAAGCACCAAGCCAGAACCAGCCCGCACTGGTCTAAGCATCGACTCCCTGTTGGTGGAAACGAGACATATTTAGCACCTTTTTAAGGTCTATATCACGCCCACACAGGGTACTTAACCACAACTCTCCCAGCAAGCTATTCGAAGTATTGTTGCCATACTTGTGATGAGCCTTACTGAGCATTTTCTCTGTGCTTTGTCCTCCCGGTTCATCTTGCCTGCTGTGTCCTCCTTGCTCACCTGCCTGTCTTCCCTGCTCGTTCCCTGCTCCCTCGCCGGCCCTCCTGCATCCTCCCCGGATCCCCGTCTTTTCTGTTTGTGCCTGACTGACCTCAACGGTTCCCGACTCTTGCCTGCCCCTTGACCACGATTCAGCGTCTCCCTCTTGGCTTTTGTTACACCCGATCTGAGAAATAAAGCTCCAAGTCTCTGCATTTCGGGGTCTGCCTCCTTCCAGCTCGGCCGTTGTAACAGTCTATTGTTATTGCTCTGATACTCAAGGCTGGTGTGTATCTCAGTGTCAAAATGTGTTTGTGAAAATGCTGATGTTGAGCTTCCTGTCAAAGACCATCATAAATTCTGTTTACAGGCTGTTTACAGAGTTTGTTAACTAGGGATAGTGAATCAAATGCTGTTAGTTAGCTCTGCTAATTAAGCTGAAATCTGTTTCAAAATTAAGTTAGGTTGATGTTCTGAAGCAGCCCTAATGAATAAAGCTTAAAATGGCATTTTGCATCTTTACACATTAAAATATACAACTAGGTTATTCTTTGTCGGCAGCAAGAGCACTTTTAATGGGACCATTACAGACTTTCTGTTATATTTGTGTAGATGATTTGAGGTTTTAATATTTTTCTGCCTTATTGACAGAGACCCAATGGATGAATGCACATCAGATCTACAGGATAAACCGGGTTTATCTTCCATATTGAAGGTTTGTGTTTATTGCTGACCGAAAGGACGAATCAAGAGGTCTCCAAGGCCCTACGTCTTTCTTAAGTATCGTGTGAATTGGCTTACATTTTATACAGCTGTACAAGAGGAAACTAATTCAAACCTACAATTCTCAAATGAAACTATGAAAAGTTTTGGTGAAACGAGCAGTAGTTAACTGTGACTGTGGATTTTAGTCACTAGAGGAAAATGCTGTGAGGTTCCTGAAGGACGAGCTGAAGAAGATCACGAGGTACCTAGATCAGAATTACCCAGAATGCTCTGAGCCTCAGCTGGAGGAGGACAATGACCTGGACACTGATGGTCAGATGCAGAAGACCTGTGGTAGAGAGGGAGCTCTGAAGATCACACTGTACATCCTGAGGACCATGGAGCAAAATGATCTCGCAGACAGGCTGGAGAAGAGTAAGAGGCGTATCTCATTCTGTGTGGGTTTGACAGATAAAAATAGTCTATAATAAAAACATGCAATAAACTTAAGTTTATCATTTAACTTCATTTGATTTAGTTTCGTTTCTATGAGTAAAAAATGTGTTTTTTGAAAATCCTGTGCATTTACTTTTAATTTAATTTCAGGGCATCTTCTGTCACAATGTCAGCGCAGAATCAAATGCAACTTGACGAAGCAATTTGAGTGTGTATTTGAAGGGAAAGCTAAGGAAGGACAGCCAACACTTCTCAGGGAGATTTACACAGAACTCTACATAACTGAAGGTGGGACTGGAGCAGTGAATGATGAACATGAAGTGAGACAGATTGAAACAGCATCCAAGAAAAGTCGAACAGAAGATACTACAGTCAAGTGCAATGATATATTTAAACCCTTATATGGGCGTGTGACACCTATCAGAACTGTACTCACTAAAGGGGTGGCAGGTATCGGGAAAACAGTCTCTGTGCAGAAATTTATTCTCGACTGGGCAGAAGGAAAAGCAAACCAGGATGTTCACTTCATATTTGCTCTTCCTTTCCGGGACCTGAATTTGATTAAGGGTGAATACAGTCTGATTGAACTGCTTCACCACTTTGTTCCAGAACTGAAATCACTTCAATCCACTGAACTGTTTAGGTACAAAGTCTTGTTCATCTTAGATGGTCTGGATGAGTATCGCCTTCCTCTGGATTTTCAGAACAATGAGAGCTGGTTTGATGTAACAAAGAAAACATCACTGGATGGACTGTTGACTAACCTCATTAAGGGGAATCTGCTCCCATCCGCTCTCCTCTGGATAACCTCCCGGCCAGCAGCAGCCAATCAGATACCTGCTAAGTGTGTCCAACAGGTGACAGAGATACGAGGGTTTAGTGATACCCAGAAGGAGGAGTATTTCAAGAAGAGATTTAATGATCAGAGCCTGGCCAGCAGGATCATCACACATGTGAAATCATCAAGGAGCCTCTTCATCATGTGCCACATTCCTGTGTTCTGCTGGATTTCAGCCACTGTGCTTAAGATGTTTTTTAGTGAGACTGACAGGGGAGAAATTCCAAGGACTCTGACTGAAATGTACACACACTTCCTGATCTTTCAGACAAATTTAAAAAATGACAAGTATATGAAAAACCATGAAACTAAGCTTATGGAATGCAGCAAGGAATTCCTTTTAAAACTTGGTAAACTGGCTTTTGACAACCTTGAGAAAGGCAATCTCATATTTTATGAGCAAGATCTGACAGGGAATGGCATTGAAGTCACTGAAACTTCAGTCTACTCTGGAGTGTGCACAGAAGTCTTTAAAGAGGAGTATGGGTTGTACCAGGAGAAGGTGTACTGCTTTGTGCATCTGAGCATCCAGGAGTATCTCGCTGCTTTATATGTGTTTCTGTCAAACTCATCAGCTGACTTGCTGGAGACTGCAGTGAATCAGGCATTAGAGAGCAAGAATGGACACTTGGACCTCTACCTCCGCTTCCTCCTGGGCCTCTCAACAGACTCCAGTAAGACTCTGTTACAAAGGCTACTGGGGCCAACAGAAACCTGCTCACATACCATTAAGGAAATAACCAAATACATCAAGAAGAAATTAAAGAATAATTTATTTCCTGAAAGGACCATAAACCTCTTCCACTGTCTGACTGAACTGGGTGACAATTCTCTAGTAGAGGAAGTACAAAGATACCTGAATTCAGGAAACATTTCATCAGATGACCTCTCACCTGCACAGTACTCAGCTCTGGCCTTTGTGATGCTGATGTCAGATGAGGAGCTGGATGTGTTTGACCTGAAGAAATACATCAGATCAGATGAAGAGCACTGCAGGCTGCTGCCTGTGGTCAAGAACTCCAGGACGGCTCTGTAAGTGACGTGGGGATGGGAAATCATGTCTGGTCTGGCAGTAATACATGAATATTGTTTGAAATGTGTAATATATATTATATATTTCTCCTCATGGATTAATAAGTGGGTTTTATTTTGATAATCACAGCTATAGCTGTTTGTATAGCAGTAGCTAATCTTGACCACAGACTTTATAATGACTGAAGGTAGTGATCAGTCTGCCTTCTGATCACAAGCACAGCATCCTAACCTGCTATAGAAACAGTGAGGACTCTTTATCCACAGGGTGTATAAGTGGTATGTGAGTGTTATTGTCAGCAGGCGTGTTCATGTGATGGGGCCCAGAGCTGGGAGATTCCGTATGACTGCTGTCTCTGGCTGCTCACTGGCGCCCTCTGCTGGCCTCAGCTGCACCTGGCTGAGGATGTGACGACACATCTAGTCTGGCAGAGATAAATATACATTGTTTAAAATATAAAATGAATATGTATACATGTAATTTATTTCCCCTCTTTTATCAACAAGGTTCCTTTTTAATCTGGTTTATATTAACTGAAGGTAGTGATGTAGTAAAAACAAAAAGACAAGATTTCCACGACCTTCCTTTGTGTAACAAATAACCAAAGATACAGCATCATACAGAATGGTCCAGTTTTCATTAATAGTGGGAAAACCACTCATATTCGTTTCAGTTCTGAATGCTGTAGGAAGCATTTCTGTAAATACTGGGTGTGGTGCGTGACTCTTTGGGTTCGGACTCTGTGTCCATGAGCGGAATAACTGATGGAAGTTCAACATGAAAGAGGACAGTGAAGGAACACCAGGGGACACAACAGGAGGCACAAAGGGACCAGGAGTGAACGAAGGAGAGGACGAGGAGGGACAGGGCGGGTGGAAACGGGTAACCGGAGGGAACCCAACGAGGAGTGGAAGCCGCAGGGGCCATAGGCGATCATGAGGAGGGAGCAGGAGGGAATGCTGAAGCTGATGAGGAGGAAGGCAGAGGGACCAACGATGGGGGCGAGGAGGAAGGCAAAGGGGACACAGGCAAAGGAGAGGAGGGAACCGCAGCCGCGGCAGATGAAGGCGCAGCCGCTGCCAGCCAAGGCGTAGGCGACCAATGAGCCAAAGATGGGGGACCTGCAGTTGCCCAATGAGGTATTGGAGGCGGGACTGCCACCAGCCGACAAGGTGCCGCAGGCAGAACCGAGACAGAGAGGTGGGGGCCTGGCCGGGATCTGCCCTGCGGTGATGGTGGCGGTAGAGCAGTCACTGGGGAAGCCAGGGAGGTTAGACAGATCCCCGAGGGGTCCCCCTGGAGCTCCTCCTCCAACTCCACTATGGAGGAAGGAGCGGTGGTCCAACAGTCAGGGTCCTCCTCGGGGACAGGGGCCAGACTCAGAGGGTCAGGAACAGGGATGGACGGAACCTGGGCTGGGACCTGAAACACGGGCGGAACAGGAGGCGGAGGTGGCACCGGGACCTCGGGCGGAGCAGCGGGCGGAGGCATAGCAGGGACCTCGGGCAGTGCAGGAGGCAGAGGGGGCGCCGGAGCCTCAGGGGTTGCAGGAAGTGGAGGCGGCGCCAAGACCTTTTGGGGGTGCAGGAGGCAGTACATCAACCTCGGGCGGCGAAGCTTCAGGCAGCACAGGATCCACGGGGGGCGAAGCTGCAGGCAGCACAGGAACCACGGGGGGCGAAGCTGCAGGCAGCACAGGATCCACGGGGGGCGAAGCTGCAGGCAGCACAGGATCCACGGGGGGTGAACCTGCAGGAGGCTCAGGAACCACAGGTACCACAGGGGCACTGCAGGAGGCACAGGAACCATGGGGGGAGCTGCAGGAGGCACAGGAACCATGGGGGGCGCTGCAGGAGGCACAGGAACCATGGGGGGCGCTGCAGGGGCTTGTGCCTCGGCAGCGGGCGCTGTTCGGTTCCGGACCTTGGGGACCCGCGGGATCAAGTCCTCAACAGACCTGGCCCCTTTAAGGGCCAGATGCTTCCCCAGAAAGGGGTACGCTGCTGATGTGGACAGCACGGTGGCAGTCCACTGGCCAGGGCTACATTCCGCATATTGGATTCCACCACCCCGCATCTTAGCCGCCGCAAGTTTTCGCGCACCTCCCCAGCAAGGTGCATGTCTCCAGGTAGGGACATCTCCTCCAGGATGTAACAGCACTGGAAGGCTAGACCGCGAAGCAGGGGATCATCCCTGAATTCGGGCTGATTGAGCCAGTATATCACCTCATCGGTCATGGTGAGGTATTCCTCTTCTGGGAGGCGAGGTGTCTGGCTGGGGAGTCCGGTCATTCTGTCATGACTGACGTGGTGAAGAGCGGGGAAGAAGGCAAGGGGAACAGGCGTGGGGTAAATAAAAGGGTTTTTAATAGGAAAAGGAGCAAGACTTCAATAACCGGACTGGGGAAAACATACCTAATGCAGTAATACAATGCACTAATGACAGTAACAGGAAACAGCTGGTGAACATGGGGAATCCACACGGGGTTAACGAGGGGGCATGGCACACAGGAGGATCGGATGATCGGGGCATAACACTGACGTATAATAGATATGTGTGCCACCAGGACACCATGGCTAAGAATCAAATCCAGGGTGTGGTTACAGGCATGAGTAGCCCGACTACATTCTATAGAGTCTAGAATAGCAGAAAACGTTGTTGTTAAAGGATCGCTGTCATTCTCCACCAGGAGTGTTGAAAAATCTGCAAACTCCAGGGACCAGATGGTCTATACACAATAATATTGGTAATTGGAGGTTAGGGACCAGGCAGTCTATACATAATAACAATGGTGATTGGAGGTGAAGAACTACAAAGAGAGTTATTATGACATACACTATGGTGGAATAGACCTTCACGATTAAAAGTGCGGGGAACAGACACAGTCCCATTAACATGAACCCTAGGTGACGACTCTAAGCGACTAGCAGGCAGTCGGTTATGTCGGTTTGCCTGCCGCCTGGACTTGGCTCTGGCTAGTCAGCGATTTGCCTGGAGACTATGAGCTATGCTTTTGGACAGGAGATTGGCACCAGCCCACGAGGGGTGAATACCGTCCCTCTTCAAAAGCCCAGAGCTACCCCCAAACATTTGCCAATTGTCTGTATAACCCACAGCATTTATCGGGCACCATTCCGACAGCCAGCGATGCAGCGACGATAATCTGCTGTACATTTCATCACCATGTCTAGCAGGGATGGCATAAAGATGGCTAAGGGATTATCTGCTGTATATTTCATCAGCACGTCTAGCAGGGATGGGGCCAGAGCGCGTTACTGACACACACATCTTCGCAAGGCTGCACACCTCTATGAAATTTGTTGGGGTGCAATTTGTCGGTTCCTTGACAATGAAACTTGCCGGGGGGGGCTGACCTATAAAATATCTTGCCAAGCTCAGTGATAGGAAATGTTTGTGAAAATACGGGGTAAATTGCATATTTTCGTGGATCAGTGCAAGACGACTATGCCCAAAGGAACAGCAGTTCATGTGGTGATTGGCTGGTTGGAAGTCGGCCTGTGATTGGTCAATTGGTTTTCAGGCAATTGTGACACTCCAATAGTGAAACAGCTGACATGGCATTCCACGATACGTTGCTTTGTTAATAATAATAATAATAATGATAATAATAATAATACATCATGTTTAATGTATTATCATTATTGTTATACTTAAAAAAATGGAGGTTACACACCACAACAGAAAAGCTTTTAAAACTAATTAATAGTCAGACCAAGTTCATTTAAAAACTGTTAAGGGTTCTTCATATTTTATCTCAACTTTTGATTGTAATGAAAGGATCTGCAAAGAAGGGATTCGTAGCTGGGTTATCAAGGCTGTCTGCAATTTTCTTACTTTGTACAGAAATTAACATTCATAAGTGCTTGTCTTGTTCGTCCCTCCACATAAGTTATGGGGTCTGCTGTCATATGCTGGCTGGGGAAAAATAATACCTGCTTTTGTTTCTAGAATAGATTACTGTAATGCGCTTTTGTCTGGTCGGCCTAAGAAATCTATTTCACATCTACAACGGGCCCAGAATGCCACTGCCGTAGTGTTAACACGCACCAGTCAGAGGGATCACATCTACAACGGGCCCAGAATGCCGCTGGCGGAGTATTAACACGCACCAGTCACAGGGATCACATCTACAACGGGCCCAGAATGCCGCTGGCGGAGTATTAACACGCACCAGTCACAGGAATCCCATCTACAACGGCCCCAGAATGCCGATGGCGGAGTGTTAACACGCACCAGTCACAGGGATCACATCTACAACGGGCCCAGAATGCCGACGGCGGAGTGTTAACACGCACCAGTCACAGGGATCACATCTACAACGGACCCAGAATGCCGCTGGCGGAGTGTTAACACACACCAGTCACAGGGATCACATCTACAACGGGCCCAGAATGCCGCTGGCGGAGTGTTAACACGCACCAGTCACAGGGATCACATCTACAACGGGCCCAGAATGCCGCTGGCGGAGTGTTAACACGCACCAGTCACAGGGATCACATCTACAACGGGCCCAGAATGCCGCCGGCGGAGTGTTAACACGCACCAGTCACAGGGATCACATCTACAACGGGCCCAGAATGCCGCTGGCGGAGTGTTAACACGCACCAGTCACAGGGATCACATCTACAACGGGCCCAGAATGCCGCTGGCGGAGTGTTAACACGCACCAGTCACAGGGATCACATCTACAACGGGCCCAGAATGCCGCTGGCGGAGTGTTAACACGCACCAGTCGCAGGGATCACATCTACAACGGGCCCAGAATGCCGCTGGCGGAGTGTTAACACGCACCAGTCACAGGGATCACATCTACAACGGGCCCAGAATGCCTCAGGCGGAGTGTTAACACGCACCAGTCACAGGGATCACATCTACAACGGACCCAGAATGCCGCTGGCGGAGTGTTAACACGCACCAGTCAGAGGGATCACATCTACAACGGGCCCAGAATGCCGCTGGCGGAGTGTTAACACGCACCAGTCACAGGGATCACATCTACAACGAGCTCAGAATGCCGCTGGCGGAGTGTTAACACGCACCAGTCACAGGGATCACATCTACAACGGGCCCAGAATGCCGCTGGCGGAGTGTTAACACGCACCAGTCGCAGGGATCACATCTATAACGAGCTCAGAATGCCGCTGGCGGAGTGTTAACACGCACCAGTCGCAGGGATCACATCTACAACGGGCCCAGAATGCCGCTGGCGGAGTGTTAACACGCACCAGTCACAGGGATCACATCTACAAGGGGCCCAGAATGCCGCCGGCGGAGTGTTAACACGCACCGGTCGCAGGGATCACATCTACAACGTGCCCAGAATGCCTCCGGCGGAGTGTTAACACGCACCAGTCACAGGGATCACATCTACAACGGGCCCAGAATGCCGCTGGCGGAGTGTTAACACGCACCAGTCACAGGGATCACATCTACAACGGGCCCAGAATGCCGCTGGCGGAGTGTTAACACGCACCAGTCACAGGGATCACATCTACAACGGGCCCAGAATGCCGCTGTCGGAGTGTTAACACGCACCACTCGCAGGGATCACATCTACAACTGGCCCAGAATGCCGCTGGCGGAGTGTTAACACGCACCAGTCACAGGGATCACATCTACAACGGGCCCAGAATGCCGCTGGCGGAGTGTTAACACGCACCAGTCACAGGGATCACATCTACAACGGGCCCAGAATGCCTCTGGCGGAGTGTTAACACGCACCAGTCACAGGGATCACATCTACAACGGGCCCAGAATGCCTCTGGCGGAGTGTTAACACGCACCAGTCACAGGGATCACATCTACAATGGGCCCAGAATGCCGCTGTCGGAGTGTTAACACGCACCAGTCACAGAGATCACATCTACAACGGACCCAGAATGCCGCAGGCGGAGTGTTAACACGCACCAGTCACAGGGGTCACATCTACAACAGGCCCAGAATGCCGTTGGCGGAGTGTTAACACGCACCAGTCACAGGGATCACATCTACAACGGGCCCAGAATGCCGCTGGCGGAGTGTTAACACTCACCAGTCACAGAGATCACATCTACAACGGGCCCAGAATGCCGCTGGCGGAGTGTTAACACGCACCAGTCACAGGGATCACATCTACAACGGGCCCAGAATGCCGCTGTCGGAGTGTTAACACGCACCAGTCACAGAGATCACATCTACAACGGACCCAGAATGCCGCAGGCGGAGTGTTAACACGCACCAGTCACAGGGATCACATCACACCTGCTCTCACATCCCTGCACTGGCTTCCTCTGGCTTCTAGGATTAATTTTAAAGTTCATTTGCTAATTTGTAAATATTTATGTGGTTTAGCTCTGTCCTGCCTTAGTAACTTGACTGTAAGGTATGTCCCAGGCAAATCAGTCAGATCAATTTACTGATTATTCCTAAAACTCGGCTGGGGAGGGAGGGGGCAGCTTTTAGTCACTATGGGCCCAAACTCTGGAACTCTCTCCCAGAAAACCTGAGAGCTACTGAATGTCTCAGTACTTTCAAAACTAGGCTGAAAACGCATCTTTTCACAACCGCATATAATAATCTATGATGATCAGTTTTATTATTTTACACATTTATTTTTATCAGTAATTGTGGGGCGGGGGGGGTCTCTCCCCCCAGAAGACACTGAGGCTAGAGGCCCCTATGAGGGAGGGGCCCCTAAAGAGAACATGAGTGGTTAAAGTCCTATATGATGATATAATTTTATTTTCTATTAAATTTTTTAAAACATTTTATTTCTTTTTCAATTAATTATTGTTATTTAAACTGTACTTATTGGAATTTCTTTCTTTTTTTTTTTTAAATGTTTGCAAAACACTTTATAAACGCTGTGGTTAAAACACGCTATATAAATAATGATTGATTGATAAATGAAAGAGAGAGAGGGAGAGAGAGAGAGAGAGAGAGTTGAGAAGCTCACAATTCCCACCTGAAAGCTGCACTTGAATGGCTGACATTCTGGCTGCTGACTCAGAGATAGAAGTTGGTGATGTGACAATACTGAACTTACAAGAATGGCGAACGCATGGTTACTGCAAGGGACAATGCTTGTGAAATTCTGTGCAATGTTTCTTTTTAACTGCTTCAGAATCTTAGGCTAGAAAGCTGAACTGAAAGCAAATCATGAATCCTTCTGTTATCTTGCTTTGTATGTAGCCTAAGCGCGTTTCCCCAGCAAAGACGATAATCGCCGGTTAGTCACTGTCAGATATCGACACCGGGATACTTGTCTGATTACGCTCATTACCGATAACATCGTCATATCACCCAGACGTAATTGGTGATTTGACATGTTCCCAGGTATAACAATACAGGGAGAAAAAGGATTTTACTCATGGGATCAGGAATCCAAGTGCCAGTTGCTGCTGCATTAGCTGCTGGGAATGTTCACATCTCCTCCTTTCAGTGATACGTGTCGAGTGTAGGGACACCTGGCAGATAGATGGCTAAGGACTGCACTGGAAGCACTGGTCTGACTGTTATGGGAGGGTTCACATCCATCTTGCTGTTGATGTGTTCCTATATATTCCTGTATATTCTGTGATTTTTGGCTGTAGCTTGTACTTAATGTTTTTGCTTCTAGTTTTGAGCAAAGATGCACTGACTCACAATTAGTGATCATAAGACTGCAGCAGATTGTCAGGACGCACAGAACACTCTGCAGACTATAATTCATTTTGAAGTGTAAGCTGTGCTGCTAATTATACTGAAAACAAATGCTTATTGTAATGCTTTGTATTTTACTAATGTGTAGGATGTGTATATATGTCTGTGTCTTAAAGTGTTTTCTGTTTCAGGCTGAACAGCTGTGATCTCATAGATGAACACTGTGAAGTGCTGTCTTCAGCTCTAAGATCAAACTCTTCCCCCCTGAGAGAGCTGGACCTGAGTGACAATAACCTGAAGGATTCAGGAGTGAAGCTGCTCTCTGCTGCACTGGGGGATTTACACTGTAAACTGGGGATACTGAGGTCAGTATTACTGGGTATTCTACACTCTAAACTGGAGATATTGAGGTCAGTATTACTGGGTATTCCACAATGTAAACTGGGATATTGAGGTCAGAATTACTGGGTATTCCACACTGTAAACTGGGGGTAATGAGGTCAGTATTGCTGGGTATTCCACAATGCAAACTCGGGGTACTGAGGTCAGTATTACTGGGTAATTCACACTATACGGAGGAGATACTGAGGTCTGTATTTATTTAATAATTGTAATGGTGAGGTGATATTATTTATTGGGGCGTTTCTGTCTCTCTCTCTGCAGGCTGTCAGGCTGTAGAGTCACAGAAGAAGGCTGTTCTTCCCTGGCTTCAGCTCTGATGTTAAACCCCTCACACCTGAGAGAGCTGGATCTGAGCTACAATCACCCAGGAGATTCAGGAGTGAAGCTGCTCTCTTCTCTACTGGAGGATCTCAGCTGTAAACTGGAGAAGCTGCAGTGAGTACAGAATATGCATTTTACAGAAAAGTAACTGGACAGCAAGAAAACCCACAATGCCTTTCAGCAGTTACATAATAAACAAACACAAACCACGTTTGTTTTCTTCTCCTACTTCCTTATATCCCACAATCTTATCAGCCCTCGATCCATGCTATAAATAATTAAGCAGTGAAGCAGGAAACATCCATTCAACCATATAATCCATGCAAAACATTTGTGTTGGTTAGCAAAGTTAACGGCACTGTTACAGTTAAACATGCTGACTTTAACGTATTATGGACAAAAAAATAATGTACATCAAACAGAATCGGAATGGTTGTTAAAATGATTTTTAGTAATTTAATTGTTTTCTGAAAATCCATTATGTCATGGCCCTTATTCTCCTCATTTGAATACAGTGCTGCAGTGTAAAAAGTGGATTTAAAAGTGTTTAATTTTTTTAAGGGTGGGCCGGTGTGAACTCACAGAGAAATGCTGTGAGTCACTGACTTCAGCTCTCAGATCAAACTCCTCACTCCTGAGAGAGCTGGACCTGAGTGACAATGACCTGCAGGACTCAGGAGTGAAGCTGCTCTCTGCTGGACTGGGGGACTTACACTGTAAACTGGAGATACTAAGGTCAGTCTTACTGGGTATTCCACACTGTAAACTGTGGGTAGTGAGGTGAGTATTACTGGGTATTTCACACTGTACACTGGAGATACTGAGGTAGAAAATAGCTAATGATTTCAAGATAAAGCAGGAGTATCTAAGTCTACCGGTTGACTTAAAAAGTAACATTAGACTCACTAAGTGGAATGTCGAAAGGAAGATTGCATTGGAGGCTAAGGATGACAATAAAAGTTTCTTCCAATATTTTAACTCACTTATCTGCAGGATAGTAAGGGCCCTATAATTGAAAATGAGGATTGACATAGTAAATGAGTCTAATGATTATTTTACATGGGTGTTCACAGTAGAGGACATGATTAACTTACCACGCATCCATCCATTTTCCAAACCGCTTATCCTATTGGGTCGCGGGGGGTCCGGAGCCTATCCCGGAATCAATGGGCACGAGGCAGGGAACAACCCAGGATGGGGGGCCAGCCCATCGCAGGGCACACTCACACACCATTCACTCACACATGCACACCTACGGGCAATTCAGCAACTCCAATTAGCCTCAGCATGTTTTTGGACTGTGGGGGGAAACCGGAGTACCCGGAGGAAACCCCACGACGACATGGGGAGAACATGCAAACTCCGCACACATGTGACCCAGGCGGAGACTCGAACCCGGGTCCCAGAGGTGTGAGGCGACAGTGCTAACCACTGCACCACCATGCCGCCCCTAACTTACCACCATTTAGTACAAATACAGTGTCGTATATAAACAATATACAGTCCCTCCACAATTATTGGCTCCTCTTGTAAAGATTTGTAAAAAGGGTTAGAAAAAAATCCACCTTTTGGCGAAGCAGCTTCATCTCACACTGAAGCCCTGCTTTTAATACTCTGTACAACCTCCCTTTGCCAGTATAACAGCACTGAGTCTCCTATGACATTTTATAAGGTTGGAGAATACAGAACAGGGCATCTGAGACCATTCCTCTTTACAGAATCTCTCCAGATCACCCAGGGTCCTCGGCCCTCTCTTGTACACTCTCCTCTTCAGCTCAGCCCACAGGTTTTCAGTGGGGTTCAGGTCAGGGGACTGAGATGGCCATGGCAGAAGCTTGATTCTGCGGTCAGCTGACCATTTTAATGCTGATTTGGACATGTGCTTAGGATCACCGTCCTGCTGGAAGATCCAATGAAGCCCCAGTTTTTGTTTCCTGGCAGCAGCAGCCAAATTTTGATATAAAATGTCCTGGTATTTCATGGACCCCATAGTGCCATGTACCCTAATGAGGTTTCCAGGGTTTTTGGAGGAAAATCAGCTCCACAACATCACAGAACCTCCACCATATCTTACAGTTGGGATAAGATTCATTTCATTATAACCATCCTTATTTTTACGCTAAACTCACCTTGAATGTTTATTGCCAAAAAGCTCCATTTTTGTTTCATCAGACCATTGAATTTGATTCCAGTCAAAGTTGTAGTAATGTTTTGCAAACTCCTGGCACTAACATTTTAAGGTGTTTTAAGTGTTAAGCTTCTTTCTGTCATAACTTTCAAAATGTCTGTTAGCATGAAGGGTGCATCTGATGGTTTTTTGGAGACGTGGTAACCCCAAGATTTTACTTTGTCTGGTAATTGACTAACAGTCATCCTTGGGGATTTTTTGCCTCTCTTACGATCCTCCTCACTGTATGTGGGGCAAAATAAACTAGGGTCCTCTTTCAGGCAGGTTTCTAACAGTTCCAGTTCATGCCCACTTTTAAATTATTGCCCTAACAGTAGAAATGGGCATTTTAAGGCGAGTAGCTATTTTTTAATACCCTTTCCCTGACTTATGAAGGTCAGCACACTTCTCCCTCATTTGGTCTGTGTGTCTCTTATCTTTCCCATGTTGATGGATGACTAAGGGAATTTGGCCTCTGTGTCTCCTCATGTTTGTACCCCAGTTACTCAGGAAGTCATGGATTACAGCTTGAAGGTTCCTATTCACTCCAATCAACTCAAAGATGTATAATTTACATGGGAAACATGCTTCAGTTACATTGTGTTCACTATAATTTGCAGGGCTGCCAATAATCGTGGCTCATGTGTTTTTGTTAAAAATAATTATTTCTTGATGAAGGATTTGGTTTTTGAATAAATTGATTTTAAGTAAAGGTTGGATTTTTCTAATTTTTTCCGTGTGAGATGAAGCATCTTCACCAGAAGGTGGATTTTTTCTTACCCCTTGTACAAAAGGGTGCCAATAATTGCGGAGGGCATGTATGTATAACTGAGGCTGATGTGGTACAAAGCCTAGCTAAGCTCAAAATAAATAAATCGCAGGGCCCTGATGGCATCTTACCTATAGTTTTAAAATAGATGAGGGATATTGTTACCCAACCTTTAACTTAACTGTTTCAGAAATCCTTATCTGCATGTGTGGTACCTTCTGATTTGAAGTATGCTAACATGACACCCATATTCAAAAAAGGGGATAGATGTAATCCAGCAAACTACAGGCCAATTACTTTAATTTGCATAACTGGAAAAGTAATGGAAGCTATAATCTAAGTGAAAATTGTATATTACCTGGATACAAATAACATTCTGAGGGGTAGCCAACCTGGATTTAGGAGAAGTAGATCCTGTTCAACTAATCTACTTCAGTTCTTTGAGGAAGCTACAAGAGAAATTGATCACAAAAAATACTTAGATTTGCAGAAGGCCTTTGATGTTGTCCCGCTCAAACGGCTCTTGCTTAAGCTAAAAACTGCAGGGATTTTAGGAACTGTAGCAGCTTGGATTGAAAACTGGTTAACAGACAGGAAGCAGTAAGCAGTTATTAGAGGCACAATGTCACAGTGGGCCTGCATTCATAGTGGGGTACCACAGGGTTCAATTTTAGGACCACTATTGATCCTATTTTACAATAATAATATTGACACCAATACATACAGTAAACTAGTTAAATATGCAGATGACACCAAGGTGGATGGTGTAGCAGATACTGATGTAGCAGCACAGAGGCTACAATGGGATCTTGATCTAATTAGCTACTGGGCTGATACCTGGCATATGAAATTTAACATATATAAATGTAAGGTAATCCATGCAGGGAGCAGAAATATAAAGTACAGATATTTTATGGGTTCCACTGAAATAAAGGTAGCTGATTATGAGAAAGACCTCAATGTGTATGTTGATGCTTCCATGTCCCACTCTCACCAATGTGGGAAAGCAATTAAAAAGGCCAATAGGATGTGGGGTTACATCTCTGGGTGTGTGGAGTTTAAGTTAAATGAGGTGATGCTAAGATTATACATCGGTGATATCCAGCACAGATATGTAGTCGGGATCTGGTCAGGCAAAGTTGGATTACTACATGTACAATATAATAATCTATACCACAAGTGTGTCTGCTGGGGTGTGGCATGAGTAAATGGTGTCCTGTAGTTGTGTTCTGGGCAGACAGCAACTCTGCATATAACGGACTTTAGATATAACTGACTGTTTTGCCAGGTCCCTTAGAGTCCGTTATAATGGGATTATACTGTACTCCACCAAACCGGGAGTAGTGGAGTCGATCAATCACAACTTCCCAAATCATTTCAGTAACCAACCAAACTAGGGGCTAGTGGAAGTGGCGGGACTGGGGGGTGAGTGAAGTCAATATTTAATGTGAGGAGTCATAGAGGTGTGAGGAAAAGAAAAGGAGATAAACGCAAAGAAGGAAAAAAACAAAGACAGGATTGTATTTATATATGATGGTTGTGGATGATAGGAGCCGTAATTGTCAAAAAGAAATTAGTAAATAAAAAAATTATTACACATGTATATTAATACATACATACTGTATATATGTACATACATACACAGACACACTTTCATACATGTCTGTAATAATTGAAACATACAATATATGAATCAAACAGTAATAATAGTAATTAATAATAATAATAATAATAATAATAACAGCAAAAAAGTAAGAAGGGGGGGATGTTGAGGCAGCTTTTATCCACAAAATATTTTGCTGCAAACATCAGCAAACATACAAACAACCCGAATTCCAGAAAAGTTCTTTAAATTTGAATGAAATGACAATTAAAAGACTTTCAAATCACATGAGCCTATATTTTATTCACAACAGAACATAGATAACATAACAAATGTTCAAACTGGGATATTGTACACCTTTATCCAGTAAATGAGCTCATTTCAAATTTGATACCTGCTACATGTCCCAAAAAGTCGGTACAGGGGCAACAAATGGCTGAAAAAGCAAGACAGTTTAAAAAGATCTAGCAACTAATTAAGTTAATTGATATCAGGTCAGTAACCTGATTAGTTATAAAAGGGTCTCAGAGAGTCTCTCAGAAGTAAAGATGGGCAGAGACTCTCCAATCTGTGAAAGAGTGTACAAAAAGATTGTGGAATACTTTAAAAACAATGTTCCTCAACGTAAAATTGCAAAGGATTTGCAAATCTCATCATCTATCAAAAAAATTTTGAAAAACTGGAGATATCTCTGTGCGTAAGGGACAAGGCTGAAGACCTGTATTGGATGCCCGTGGTCTTCGGGCCCTCAGACGACTCTGCATCACTCATCGGCATGATTGTGTCAATGACATTACTAAATGGGCCCAGGAATACGTCCAGAAAGCACAGTCGGTAAACACAATCCGCCGTGCCATCTGCAGATGCCATCTAAAGCTCTATCATGCAAAAAGGAAGCCATATCTGAACATGGTCCAGAAGCGCCGTCGTGTCCTGTGGGCCAAGACTCATTTGAAATGGACTGTTTCAAAGTGGGAAAGTGTTCTATGGTCAGACGAGTCCAAATGTGACATTCTTGTTGGTAATGAAGGGTACCGTGTCCTCCGGGCTAAAGAGGAGGGAGACCTTCCAGCGTGTTATCAGCGTTCAGTTCAAAAGCCAGCATCTCTGATGGTATGGGGGTGCATAAGTGCATACGGTATGGGCAGCTTGCGTGTTTTGGAAGGAACTATGAATGCTGAAAGGTATATAAAGGTTTTAGAGCAACATATGCTCTCCTCCAGAGGACGTCTGTTTCAGCGAAGGCCTTGGGTATTTCAGCAGGACAATGTAAAACCACGTACTGTGAACAGGTATACAGGCCCACAGAGCATGCAGATAATTATCTGTGGCACCCATAGTGCACTGTGAGCAGGTATCTGTGCTGACTACTTTTTATATTGAGTCACATGTTTAATGTGAATTACTTTGTACTGAACTGAAGGCCAGTATTTGTCACTGTGAATATGTTGTTGCAGACGTCCATCCAGAAATCAGAGCTGGGGGAAAAGATAAGGTCCTTATTCCAATAAATTTTTGGTACAAATATCAAAGTGTCTGTGGCAGATGGAGGATTATATATTCTAGAGGTTACTTTCTTTTTATTTTTAAGTTGGAGAATGTTGTCTCATCTGAGGAGGATTCGTTGTATTATGTGTGAGGTTCATTTTGGGTTTGATGCTGGATTCAGTTAGTAAATATTAGAAAAATTGCCTCAACTCGTATTTATGGATTAAGTCTTCGAATGTCATGAAATGACTGTTACTGAAAAGGAGGTGGAGATGTGTAATCCCTTTCTGTTGCCGTGACAGTGAATAGTGATATTGTGAAGTAGGAAGTCCCAGATTATTCCAGATTGGCGTGTATTTACAGGGTCTGAGTGTCACGTTCGCTCGGGAAGCGGGTGAACGCGCTGGCAGGCGAGCGAGTAGGAAGCAAGTGAGCAGGCAACAGCTGGGTGAACGGGGATTTATTTAAAGTGCAGGGAACAGGGAACATCGCACGATGACTAACATCAATGACAGACAAGGGAAACAGGTAAGACCAGGACTTAAATAAGACAGGACCAATCAAAGTAAATGGATAAAGCTGGAGACGATCAGGGAAGCACATGTGGGTAATCAGGGGGCGTGGCACACACGAGAAGCTGACGAGCCGGGTCATGACAGAACCCCCCCCCCCCAAAGGCGCGCTACACCGGGCGCGCCAGGGAGGAGGCGACGAACGGGACACAGGAACCGGGACCTGGAAAATAAGAACAAAACCCATCAACGAGGGACAGGGAACAGGACGGACAGACAGAACTGACAAAGCGGCAGAAGCCAAGACAGGACATGACACAGGACGGGAAAGGCAGACAAACAGATCAGGAAAGGGGACACAGAGGGAACAGGCGGGACAAAAGGACCGGGAGTGAACAAAGGGAACCCAGGAGGACGAGGAGCAGAAACAGGAGGAACAAAGCGAGGGACAGAGAAAGAAGGAGCAAAGGAAGGAGGGAAAGAGGCAGGGGAGAAGGGAGAGAAGGCGGGGGAACAAAGGAGGAGCCCGAGGGAGCCCCAGCGGGCGACGGGAGGCGCCCGGAGGGGCCGCAGACGGCCGAGAGGGGACCCCGGAGGGGCCGAGGAGACAGGGCGAGGGACTGAGGAAGAGGCCGAGGAGGGAGCTGGAGGGGACCTAGGTGAAGGCAAGGAGAGGGGGGAGCCGCCGCAGGCGGCGACGTCCTCCGACGAGCCGGAGGTGGGGGCCCCGCAGGCGACCGAGGAGCCGCCGTTGGGGACCACGCAGGAGCCTGACGAGATGCCCGGAAGAAGGAGGGGGACGAGGTTGCGGAGGGGGGTCCGCAGGCGACCGCCGACCCGGAGGGCCAGGACCCGCTGGCGCCAACCGAGCCCCAGGTGAGGGAGGGCGAGCCAGGGGGCAGGGCAGGTGGGACCCCAGCCCTGCGTCTGTGTCCCCTCCCCTTACGGGACACAGACATTACGACCCTCGGTCGGGGTCGAGTCCGCCGGAGTGAGGGCGTAGGAGTCACAGGAGTCACAAGAAGGGTCCCCGAGGGGTCCCATTCTAGCTCCTCTACCTCCAAAGAGGGAGGAGCTACGGTGGGGTCCTCTAGGACCTCCTTCTCACCAGGAAGAGAAGCGGGGACGAGGGTGCACGTCCCCAGGGCGATTGTCGGGGCGATCGCCGGTTTCTTCCTCCTCCTCCTGCGCACGGCGGTGGCGGGAGGCGGCGCCATGTCCGTAAAGGCGGACGGCGGGAGGATAGTCCCGGGTTCGCGTGGCGCGATGTACCGCTCGGTCCGGAGCTCTGCCACTCGCTGGAAGTTCGCACACACTTCCTCCGCGAGGGGCGCATCCTCTTCCATGGAGAGCTGGTCCAGGATATCCCAGCTCCGGCTAATGAAACCCCATGCCAGGGGATCCTCCCGGATGCCGGGCTGGGCTATCCAAAATGGCAGCTGGTCAACGTAACTGCTGTAGTCCTCCTCAGTAACGGAAGCTGCTCTTCTTTTAAGGTCTGTCATTCTGTCACGTTCGCTCGGGAAGCGGGTGAACGCGCCGGCAGGCGAGCGAGTAGGAAGCAAGTGAGCAGGCAACAGGTGAACAGGGTGAACGGGGATTTATTTAAAGTGAAGGGAAGGAGCTGACGAGCCGGGTCATGACACTGAGAGTACAGTTAGTGATTTTAATGGCTTTCCACTGGGCTGTCAGTGCTGTGGAAATGGCAGCACTGTGTTGTTAAAGCAGTTTTGTTTCTTTAATGACATTTTGAGTAAGTCTGCATGTCTGAGATTTTTACAGTACAGCTGCTCCTGCTGTAACCATGAGCTGCTGTTACTGCTGTAGTGTGACCATTTAGTTAAGTCTTGCAGTTGATTTTCTAAGTAATAATGAAGAAAAATGAGCTTGTAATCCAACTTGAGATTTATTTTTCTCTAATGTGTAATGTTTGCGTTTTTGTTTTTCCAGTAAAAAAAAATGTAGTGGAGTTTGAAAGAATTTTTCTGAAATTATTCTGGAGGGGAATTTTCATTTGTTGAAGTAGGTCCTATTCGTGAGAGTGGGAGACTCATCTATTATTTTCAATAAGTGGGCATAGTTGATGGTAACCAAGTCAGACAGCCTGTGGGAGATGTAGATACCCAAGTACCGGATATTTCCAGTGTGAAATGGACCATCCTGATCAGCTGAATCCCAGGCATCTTCAGGCAGTGAGAATATTATGGGTTTTTTCCAGTTTATTGTGTAGTTTGATAGATTTGACAAGGTATTAATAAAATTAAAATTTCATATATTGAGGGTTTTGTAAAAACAGCAAGATATCATCTGCATAGAGACTAATTTTGAGTTCAGTTATTAGTATGAATTCCATTTATTTCACTGTTCTGTTGTATTGCTGTCACAATTGTTTCTATGAAGATGGCAAACAGTGAAGGAGAGAGTGGGCATGCAGGTCGTCTTCCCCGTCGGAGTGTGAATGCAGGTGATGTCATCCCATCTGTGACACTGTAGCTTTGGCTGAGGTGGACAGTATTTTAACCGAGTGGGTGAACGATTCTCCGAAGCCAAATCTATGCAATGTATTAAAGAGGAATGTCCAACTGACTGTCAGATGCTGTTTCTGCATCTAATGATGTAATCATGGTTTTAGTGTGGGTATGCTGAGCAATATTGACTAAATTAAATAATCTATGGTTGTTGTCCGAGGCATGTCTTGTCTTGATTAAATCTGTCTGATCAGGATGGATTATAGTAGGAATGAGGTTTTGTAATGATTTTCAAGTCTGTATTCATTAGTGAGAATGGCAGGTAACTGGAAGGTTGTGTTGGGTCTTTATCAGGTCTCAATAACACTATAATGGCCGGTAACTGCAGGGTTGTGTTGGGTCTTTATCAGGTTTCAATAACACTGTAATGGCCGGTAACTGGAGGGTTGTGTTAGGTCTTTATCAGGTTTCAGTAACACTGTAATGGTCTGTCACAGCTGTATGCTCAAGCATGGAGCGGGGTAGCAGGTCAAAGGTGATAGTCAGGGAAACGTGGGGTTTACACACCAGACAACGCAACAAATGGACATTAAGCGTTAATGACCAGACTTGGCTAAACATACAGACACAGACTTATATAGGCCTACATTGGACTAATGACAACGATCAGAAACAGCTAGTAAACACGGGGAATCCACATAGAGTTAATGAGGGGGCATGGCACATGGAAGGAGTGGACGATCGGGCAGAACAGGACCTCCCCCCCCCCCCACCCAAAGGCTCACACTCTGGGTGCACCTAAGGGGAGCAAATCGACAGGGACTGGGGACACAACCGCACCTGGGGAGACATAAGTAACAACATCAATGGGGCACAGGGAACAGAACGTACATACAGAACAAACAGAAGGAGACTAACTCAGACAACAGACGACAAACCACAGGGAAGACAGACACGCACAGGGGTACCAAAAAAGGAAGCATGGGACCTGGGGACACTAAATGGGACAACGGAGGGACCACACCAGGGAAAGAAGGCATGCAGGGATGAGGAGGAAACACAGGAGGCACATAGGGACCCGCAGGGGACAAAGACACAGAAGGACGTGGAGCATACACAGGGGACACAAAGGGACCGGTATGGAACGAAGACTCAGAGCTACAGGAAGGAAACACAGGGGGCACACAAGAACCAGAAAGTATTGAAGGACGAGGGGGAAATGCAGGGGGCACAGAGGGGCCAGATGGAAACAAAGGCACGGAGGGACGAGGAGCAAACACGAGAGACATAGAAACTAGAGGGGAATGACAGTGAGACAAAACCTGGAGTGAACACAGGGGCCAAGGGAGCTAAGGGGAAGGGGCAATGGGGAACTGCCAGCGGGGGACCCATCAGTGACTGACGAGGCGCCCGAGACCAAGCCACAACCAGCGAACAAGGCTCCACGGGTGAGGCCGGGGGCACCCACCGAGCAGGAGCCTGGGGGAACAGAGGCGAGCCAGGGAGTTGACCCCGAAGTTGGTGTCCCCTCCCTCTCCAGGAGACTGAGACACGGGTACCCGGCCGGGATCTGCCACAATGAGGGGGCGGTAGCTGGGGGGGTCCACTGGGGAAGTTGTAGGGGAAGTCATGGAGGTCGCCGAGGGGTCCCACTCAAGCTCCTCCTCTAGCTCCACTATGGAGAGAGGAGCGGTGTTCTGGAACTTGGGGACCACCTCTGGGACTAAGGCCATAAGAACTGGAGGCACGAGGACTGTATTGTGGAGGATGAGAACTGGGGGAACTGGGACCGAGGGGTTAAGTAACAGGGGGACTGAGGCTGAGAGAGCAGGGACCAGGGGAGGCGGAGCGTCAGCTGCCTGAACTGGGGCTGCTGGGGTTGGGACCTTCACCGCGGGGACTGCTGGGGCCGGAGCTGGAACCTCAGGCGGCGGCGCATCGGCTGCCAAAACTAGACCCTCGCAGGGTGGCGCATCAGCCACCTGGATAGAGACCTTGGGGGGTGGTGTGTCATCCACCGGGACGGGAACCTCAGGGGGTGGCGCGGCTGCCGCTGGGACGGGAACCTCAGGGGGCAGCACGTCTGCCACCGGGACTGGAACCAATGGGCATGGTGCATCAGCCGCTAGGACAGAGATCTTCCAGGTCAGCGAGTCGACCCTGGGGACTGGTTCCATTGGAGCAGCCATGATGGGGACTGGAGCAGGGACTGCGATGGGTGGAGCCTAGGCCGGGGTTGGAACAGGAGCAGCGGGTGCAGCAGCTGCAAGTAGGATCAGGACCTCGGGCGCAGCAGCTGCACGTGGGGCCGGAATCTTGGGTGCAGCAGCTGCAGGCGGGGCCGAGACCTTGGTCGGCGCAGCCAAGGCACAGGACAGGGCAATGACCATGGGGAGCGCTGCAGGGGCCCCAAAAACCACGGGGAACGACGCAGGAACAGTCAGTATGGGAACCTCAGGGAACTGAGCAGGAACCACAGGGGCTGAATCAGGAACCACAGGAACCATGGGGAACTGAGCAGGAACTATGAGGAATGGCACTTCTACCAGTGTCATTGCCAGGGCTTTGGGTGACAAAGCAGGAGACGCTGTCAGGTCCTCGGAGGATGATTCTCCGGTCCTCGGAGCCGGGACGTGTGGAGCAGGCGCCTCGGGTGGAGTCGGGACGGATGGAGCAGTCGGGACGGGTGGAGCAGTCGGGACGGGTGGAGCAGTCGGGACGGGTGGAGGAGGCGCCTCGGGCGGAGTCGGGACAGGCGGAGGAGGCTCTTTGGGAATTAGCAGAGCAACAGGCGAAGGTGGCACCAGGACCTCGCGGATGGGTGGAGCCGGAGCAGCAGGAACCACGGGGGGCAAAGCTGCAGGCACAGGAACCACTGGGACCGAAGCTGCAGGAGGCAAAGGAACCACTGGGACCGAAGCTGCAGGAGGCACAGGTACCACTGGGGGCGCAGCTGCAGGAGGCACAGGTACCACTGGGGGTGATGCAGGAGGCACAGGAACCACTGGGGCCACTGTAGGCACAGCCGGCATAGGCACCACGGGAGGTTTAGCTAGGATTGGCACCTTGGCAGCAAGTGTTGCCCGTTTAAGGATCTTATTGTAGGGACCCGCGGAATGGCATCCCCAAAGGCCCTGACCCCTTTAATGGCCAGGTGCGTCCCAAAAAGTGTGCGAGCTGCCACCACAAGCAAAAAAGCGGCAGACTGAAGATTTTTGGGCATCTGTTCATGCGAGCTATGACAGCAGGCCTGAACACCGCGGGATCTAGAATCGAGCCTGCCGAGCAGGCAGCGGAGAAAGAGATGGTCCCTAAGAAGAACTTGGGCGTCTTCTCCCGTCTTCTATTTCTCTGCTTTTTCTGATTTCCGGTAGACTGGCATCCTTCGGGTAGGAGGACAGGAGAAAAGTCCGCTGTCTTAGGCTACCTGCTGCATGTTCGACTTAGCCGCACCTCTACGGAGTTGCTGCACATTTTCGCACACCTCATCCACGAGGTGTGCGTCCTCGAACGGGGACATTCTAGTATATCCCCGGTGCAAGTAGCCAGGGCAAAAGCCGCGGGGTCTGCCTGGACCTCGGGTTGGTGCAGCCAATAGATTACTTCGTTGGTGAGGTCCAGGTATTCTGCCTTACCTAAGGAAAGCTTCTTGTTCGGCACGAGTCTGGTCATTCTGCTGCGCTTATATGTGATGGGATTATTGATGTATGCTTAATTTCTCTTACCAGTCTATTGAAGAGTGGAGATAATATGTCCCAAAAATGTGTATAGATTTCTGCAGGGTAACCATCCGGTCTGGCGATTGGTTGTTAGGCATTTGGTTGAGGACCTTATGGAGTTCTTCTGATGTTAATGGTGCATCAAGCAGAGGTGGAGATTTCAGGTCCAGGGAGTACAAATCCAGACCAAGATTTTGTTTCAACAAACCAGTTGAGTCTCTGTGACTGTGACTCTTTATATTCAACTGGTTGGTTGAAACAAAATCTTGGTCTGGATTTGTACTCTCTGGACCTGAAATCTCCACCTCTGGCATCAAGGGCATCTGCTGTTTCATTGGTTAATATGGGTAAGTCTAGATTATTTAAAAATGATTCTATATTAGCTGGATCTGGTTCTGAGAAGTATAGGTTCTTGTAAAATGTTCAAAAGATGTTAATTTTGTGTGATTATTGAAATATTTAGTAGAGGAGTCACTTTTGCTTAAAAGTAATGCTTGTAATTGTGACGCCCGCTCCGTCCGCTCCTCGTGTGTGCCACGCCCCCTAATTACCCACGTGTGATTTCCTGATCGTGCCCAGTCGTGTCTTGTTTCCTGCTGCCTTGTTTCATGTATTTAAGTTCCTGATTTGTACTAACCCGTGTCTGTCATTGATGTTAGTCGGCGTGCCATGTTCCCAAGTCCTCGTCTGTCTAATAAATCCCCGTTTGCCCTGATTCTGCCTGCTCGCCTGCTTCCTGCCCGCTCGCCCTGTCCGTGCGCCTCACCCGCAGACGCCGAGCGTGACAGAATGACAGACCACAAACAAGTAGCTTCCGTAACTGTGGAGGACTACCGCAGTTACGTCGATCAGCTGCTATTTTGGATCGCCCAGCCCGGCATCCGGGAAGATCCCCCGGCCTGGGATCTCATCAGCCGGAGCTGGGACATCCTGGACCGGCTGTCCCTGGAAAAGGACGCGCACCTCGCGGAGGAGGTGCGCGATAACTTCCAGCGGGTGGCCGAGCTCCGTAAAGAGCGGTGGGTTGCGCTGCGCGAACCGGGGACCATCCTCCCGCCGTCCGCTTTCTCGGACAGTGCGCAGCCTACCCCCCTGCCGGTGACGCGGAGAAGGAGGAAGAAGCAGACAGTCGCCCGGACGATCGTTCTAGGGGCGTGCGCTCTCGTCCCCGCCTCCTTCCCAGCTGGTGAGCTGGAGGACACCCTGAACGACACGGAGGCCCTCAGCGCTGACAAGCTGCCCTCCCAAGCAGCTTCCCCGGTCCGGAGAACACACCGGGTCACGGTACAGCTGGGACAGCCGCCTCCGCGACGAGCGGCAAAGGCCGAGCCTGAGGAGCTCCCTCTGCTCTTGCCGCCCACGCAGCCGCCGCCCTCGGACTTTGCTCCCACGCGGCCGCCTGCGCCGCTCGCGCAGCCGCTCCCGTCTTCGCCTGCTGCAGCCGCTCCTGAGGCACCCCCGTTGCAGTCCCCTGCAGTTCCCGGGCGAGCGCCCCCACGACGACGGTCTGCAGTTCCCGGGCGAGCTTCCCCACAGCACTTGCCTGCAGTCCCTGCTCAGGCCGAGCAGGCAACCCCTGTGCCTGCAGTCCCTGCTCAGGCCGAGCAGGCAACCCCTGTGCCTGCAGTCCCTGCTCAGGCCGAGCAGGCAACCCCTGTGCCTGCAGTCCCTGCTCAGGCCGAGCAGGCAACCCCTGTGCCTGCAGCCCCTGTTCAGCCCGAGCAGCCGCCTTCGCAGCCGCCGCCACCTGCTGCAGCTCCCGGGCAGGCGCCCCCTCTGCAGCCGCCTGCTGCAGCTCCCGGGCAGGCGCCCCCTCTGCAGCCGCCTGCTGCAGCTCCCGGGCAGGCGCCCCCTCTGCAGCCAGCTCCTGTTCCTGACCGCGCTCCTGTTCCTGACCGCGCTCCTGTTCCTGCAGAGGCGCCCCCTCTGCAGCCGCCTGCTGCAGCTCCCGGGCAGGCGCCCCCACTGCAGCCACCTGCTGCAGCTCCCGGGCAGGCGCCCCCACTGCAGCCAGCTCCTGTTCCTGACCGCGCTCCTGTTCCTGCAGAGGCGCCCCCTCTGCAGCCGCCTGCTGCAGCTCCCGGGCAGGCGCCCCCACTGCAGCCGCCTGCTGCAGCTCCCGGGCAGGCGCCCCCACTGCAGCCACCTGCTGCAGCTCCCGGGCAGGCGCCCCCACTGCAGCCAGCTCCTGTTCCTGACCGCGCTCCTGTTCCTGACCGCGCTCCTGTTCCTGTCCCGGCGCCCCCTCCGCCTGCAGCAGCTCCAGAGGCGCCCCCTCCGCCTGCAGCAGCTCCAGAGGCGCCCCCTCCGCCTGCAGCAGCTCCAGAGGCGCCCCCTCCGCCTGCAGCAGCTCCAGAGGCGCCCCCTCTCCCTGCTGCAGCTCCAAGTCCTGTCGCCCTAGTCCCTGAGGTGGTCCCAGAGGACTCCATCGTGGCTCCTCCCTCTTCAGAGGTGGAGGAGCTTGAATGGGACCCCTCGGGGACCGCACTAGTGACTCCTTCACCCTCACCCCGGCGACATCGACCCCGACCGGGGGTCGGTATGTCTGTGTCCCGCAGGGGGAGGGGGCACAGACGTCGGACTGGGGTCCCTCCCGCCCTGCCCCCTGGCTCGCCCTCCCTCGCCTGCGCTCTGGCTCGGTTGGCGCCTGCGGGTCCTGGCCCTCCGGGTCGGCTGTCGCCTGCGGGTTCCCCTCCAGTACCTCGTCGCCCCGCCTCGCTCCCCCCTCCGGTGCCTGGTCGGCCGCCTGCGGGCTCCCCGACGGCGGCTCCTCGGTTGCCTGCGGGGCCCCTACCTCCGGCCCTCCACCGGACGTCGCCGCCTGCTGCGGCTCCCCCCTCCTCCGGGCCTTCGCCGTGGGCCCCTCCTGCTCCCTCGTCCCCTTCCCCGGTGCTCCCTCCTGCTCCCTCCCTGGCCCCTCCGCAGGTCCCTCGCCCTGCCTCCTCGGCCCCTCCGAGGTCCCCTCCGGCTCCGGCCGCCTGCGGCCCCTCCGGCTGCCTCCCGTCGCCCGCTGGGGCTCCCTCGGGCTCCCCTTCCTTCCTCCTCCTTCTCTCCCTTCTTTCCTGTCTCTGTCCCGCCTGTCTTTGTTCCTCCTCCTGCCTTTGTCCCGCCGTCCTCTGTTCCTGGTCCCTTTGTTCCGCCCCGCTCTGTTCCTGGTTTCCCGTCGTTCCCTCCCGTCACTCCCGCTCCTTTTGTTCCGCCTGTTCCCTCTGTTTCTCCCTTCCTGGTCTGTCTGTCGGCCTTTCCTGTCTTGTGTGGTGTCCTGTCCTGGCTCCTGCCTCTTTGTCTGTTTTGCCTGTCCGTCTTGTTCCCTGTTCCCCGTTGATTTTTTTTTGCTCTTGTCTTTCAGGTCCTGTTCTGCCTCGTCCCGTCCGTCGCCCCCTTCCTGGGCGCGCCCGGTGTAGCGCGCCTTTGGGGGGGGGTTCTGTGACGCCCGCTCCGTCCGCTCCTCGTGTGTGCCACGCCCCCTAATTACCCACGTGTGATTTCCTGATCGTGCCCAGTCGTGTCTTGTTTCCTGCTGCCTTGTTTCATGTATTTAAGTTCCTGATTTGTACTAACCCGTGTCTGTCATTGATGTTAGTCGGCGTGCCATGTTCCCAAGTCCTCGTCTGTCTAATAAATCCCCGTTTGCCCTGATTCTGCCTGCTCGCCTGCTTCCTGCCCGCTCGCCCTGTCCGTGCGCCTCACCCGCAGACGCCGAGCGTGACAGTAATGGTGAGGTGATCTTATTTACTGGGGATTTTTTGTCTGTCTCTCTGCAGGCTGTCAGGCTGTAGAGTCACAGAAGAAGGCTGTTCTTCCCTGGCTTCAGCACTGAGGTCAAACCCCTCACACCTGAGAGAGCTGGACCTGAGCTACAATCACCCAGGAGACTCAGGAGTGAAGCTGCTCTCTGCTGTACTGGAGGATCCCAGCTGTAAACTGGAGAAGCTGCAGTGAGTACAGAGTGTGTGTCTGACACGCTACAGATACTTATGCATGTATGTGAAGAAGAGGCACCAATAAATAAATGGATACAGCAGCACTATGTCATTCTGCTTCTCCTATAGTGTGGATCACAGTGGAGAGTGCAGGACCAGACCAGGCTTACAGAAATGTAAGTGTGTTTGCATGTTTTTATTAATAATACCATGAATACTATGTTATGGTTGTGGCTTTTTGCACTGTGTGTGGATGGATTTCCATGTTTGTGTTTAGGTGAGTTTCATGTCATTTTAGACAAACATCCAAATGAGAAACAAAATATCAGAATCATCACCAAAAACACTATCAATTCATTTAATTGTTTAAAAAGATATATTTTTTACAAATGCTTCATAGCTGCTCATATTGTCTTTGTGTTTGTGTGGGAGTGTAGGATGGTGAAAATATATTCTGAATTAGTTATACATCTTTAATTTCACAAAAAAAGAATCCTTTGCATTTGTTCTTTTTGCGGATGCCGTGAGTGTATTTGTTTTCTGTGTGAGATTCGTTAGTATTGTCCTAAGGAGGCACCTGTAGGCAGTGACACAAGTGCGAAATGTGAATTTGTATTTTTACAGGCTGGTTCTGGAACCATAATTAATATTCATAAGAGAATATTACTGATTAGTCACTGAATCCCTTAAACCAGGGGAGCCCAAATCCAGTCCTGGAGGGCCAGAGTCCTGCACATTTTTGGGTTTCCCCTCATTTAACACACCTGATTCATCTCCTTGTGCTAATAACCACACAGCTCTTGAGCAGAATCATTTATGGAGGATCAGGGGAAGAACTAAGCTACACAGGGCTCCGGCCCCCCAGGACTGGATTTGGACACCCCCCGCCTTTGGCAGAAGAAACAGGCAGCACATGTTGATGTTAACTGGCCAATCAGGCAGTGCCCCTCTCATAAATATTAATCAGCCAGCCAATCATGCGGTTCTCTATGGAAGCGTATTGCATTCATCGGAAAAAAAAATCAATTCTGTTTTTCCGAATTAATGAGATAATCCCATTTTTCTGAGCAATATTTTTCTGAATTAATGAGATAACCTTTCTGTTTTTCATGATGCACGATCTGTGTAGTTTAATCCGCTTTTATTGATGGTTTGTAGACGGTATTATCATTAGTTTGCCGGCTTTGCGCGGCACCTATTCCGCCCCGCTTTACACTGCAGTGTTTCTCCCAGATCAGTAGATACAGTCTGACATGCTTCACGGAAATAAGCCGATGCATGTGAAATGCATTCAGACCGGCTTTGCTGTGACTAAAGACCATGTCAGACAATCGCTGCAAATACTGGATCCTCATGGAGCGCAATTCCGGCGCCGGAATCATCGTTTGTATCAGAATCCAGAATTCATTTTAAACATTTAATAATATTACTTATGTCACGCTACGTGCCGGACGGGAGATTGCTCAGCAGCGAGAGCGATCAGGAACAGGCAGGAGGCAGAAATCGGGGCAGACAGGGGTTCATTCCGGACAGGTCGACAAACACCGGGTAACATCAATGACAGACAACGGGTTAGTGTACAACAGAGACTTAAATACAGGGAACTAATCAGAAAAGAACAAGACACGACTGGGCACAATCAGGGAATCACACGTGGGTAATTAGGGGGCGTGGCACACACGAGGAGCGGACGGAGCGGGCGTCACAACTTAAATATTCTGTTATTGATGGCCATTTTCAAGCCGCACGCGCCGGAATTAGCGGTTAGAAGGAAAGACACTGACTTTAGTATTGATCTCTGGTGCCGTTTTGTGGTAAATATGCTTGTGATGAATATGTCTGATGAATGTCACTGCTTTGTAATTCTATTTCCCCCTAATTAAGCCGTTAGTTTAGCTCATGCCCCATTTTGGCGGCTCTTCCCTCCGACATTTCCTGAGCTGTTTCATAAACTTCAGTTCCCGCTTCATTGGGGGAAGCTGTGCTGTTTTTATATCGTACAGAAACATAAAGTACAGGCTGCCTGATGGGATTAATAATTCTTCCTCCTGCCTACAGACTCCTGCCAGCTGACGCTGGACCCCAACACAGCAAACAGACTCCTGTCTCTGTCAGGGGGGAACAGGAAGGCAACAAGGAGGACAGAGCAGCAGCCATATCCTGATCATCCAGAGAGATTTGACGGCTGGTGCCCCCAAGTTCTGTGCAGAGAGAGTCTGACTGGCCGCTGTTACTGGGAGGCTGAGTGGGATGGAGATGGAGCCCGGATAGGAGTGACTTACAAAGGGAGTGACTGTCGGCTTGGATACAATGACAAGTCATGGAGTCTGTGGTGTGATCCTGACAGTTACTACGTCCGGCACAATAAGAAACAGACTCTCATACCCATACAGGCCTCAGGCCCCCGCAGAGTAGGAGTGTATCTGGACTGGGGGGCTGGTACTCTGTCCTTCTACAGAGTCTCCTTTGATGGACTGACCCCCCTGCACAGATTCACCTCCTCTTTCACTGAGCCCCTCTATCCAGGGTTTGGGCTTCATTATATAAACTCCTCAGTGTCACTGTGACGTATTGCTGGTTCTCCTGGCGAAAAGGTAAAATCTCTGCTTTTTAACCTTTATTATCCTTTTTACTCTGAAATGTATGTTTGACAAAAATAAATGCCTGTGTTCAGCGAGCTGAATAAACAAGAAAAATATAATGTAACTAAATATAATCCTGAGGAGTGGGGGGGGGGGGTCTCCCCTGTATATGTGCACTTTATATATTTATGTTTATTTACTGTATTTCCTCCCTGTACAATGACAATAAAGGCTTTCTGTTCTGTCCTATTAATGTCCTGCTTCAGCGTCACCCAAAGCATAACTGAGTAACATAATGAAACCACAGTCTGCTGGATTGAGTTAAACTCACTGCATTACTGCAGCTGAACATAACTAACACAATGACACTGAATCAATGTGTATAATAATCATTAAACTGGAGACATAACAGACACAAAAAACACTGTTACTGTCCTGGTTCAGTGGATTAAAGTAAATTAATATATTTGATTAAGTAATGTAATGTAAATGTTAAGTAAAGTAGTTGTCTTGTTACAAAATTAAACCCTCCCCCCCCCATTATAGTCTGGTTATATACCCCTGTCAGACAGAACGAGAACGGGCAGGTGCCCAGGCAGCCTAGCCACCTTCGCCCCACTGTAAAAGGTCTGCTTACCCCCCTCAGACAGAACGGGCAGGTGCCCAGGCAGCCTAGCCACCCCAACCCCATTATAAAAGGTCTGGTTACGACCCCGTCAGACAGAATGGGTAGATGCCCAGGCACACTTACCACCCCCACCCCACTGTAAAAGGTCTGGTTACGCCCCCTTCGGACAGAAGGGGCAGGTGCCCAGGCACCTTAACCACCCTGTTACGTACTGTAAATACTTTGGGAAGGTGTACAGGATACTTCAGTCTTCTGCCCCATGTTCCACTCGCTCCACTCACCTGCTTCGGCATCAGCCCGCCTCCCGATTCCCAGCCACGCCTCTTGCACCCTCTGACTTGGACCTGTCACACCTCTTCTGCCCTCTGACCCTGGCTTTGTGTTCTGATCGACGATCTGCAAACAATAGGGGATTTCTTTAATGTTTTGATTCCTGCTGAAGCTACCAAGTGGGCTATTAAACAGGTCCTATGGGACAAGCTAATTCGACAGGACATCCTACCTGAGTTAGGCGGCTCGCCGAGTGTTGCATCCACTCCCGTGCGATTGTTGGCTGCAGCGGAAGTCAGCGGCAACGATCTGGGGCTGAGGATTCGCATGGATCTGGGCGATCCACGCTCAACCAGGGAGGACCTGCTGCTGAAAATTCGGCTTAGGGAGCTGAAACTGGAGATTAAAAGGCTGGAGTGCCAGGCTCAGTTACTCCGTGTTCGGGTAGTGGAAATAGAGGCTGACAAGGAGGTGGCATTACGCAGGATGAGCATGGGTGAACAAAAGCCTGCGCCCCTTCCACGTAGGGTACACTCATCAAGCGCTATATAAAAATAAATTGAATTGAATTGAAAATGTACAGGTTGTGGCTGGTAGGAACAGTGCTGCACCCCTGATACGAAAGTTGTAGCCAGCCTTCAAACCTTTTGTCTTCTCTGTATCTGTTTCGCTTTGGTCCTTTACTGAAAACTTGCTTGGGCAATATTTATCTATTTACATTAATGTGCACTGCGACTCGTTTCCCGAAAGCTATCCCCATTCGCAGTCTTAGATCCCCGTTATAGTGAAGTTGATCAAATTCTTCACTACATTTGGCCTCCCTAAGTACATGTAGTCTGATCAAGGTATCAACATCAAATCAAAACTATTTGCCCAAGTGGTTCGTGAATTGGGAATTCGGCACTCAGTATCCAGTGCTTACCATCCAGAACACCAGGGGATGCTGGAACGGTTCCACCAAACGTTTAAAAACATGCTCCGCACTTTCTGTTTAGATGCAGGGAAAGACTGGGATGAGGGTGTGCCCCTCCTCCTCTTTGCTATCTATGAAACTGTCCAGGAATCGAATGGGTTTAGCCCTGCTGAGCTCGTGTTTGGTCATTCGGTTCGAGGTCCCCTCAAAGCGCTTCAGAAGCAGTGGTTGTCACCAAAGAAACCTTCGCCATCACAGTTTGAAACACAACAAAAGTATAAATATTTTTCACAGTTTATTGGAATTAAAAATGAAAAACTCTGCTATAGAAAGCACTAAATATGATGTGGTGCCTATGCAGAGTTAACGGAAATAAAATTTATAAAATTTATTTTTAACGCTCTGGGAATGAGGGCATAGTCGACCGCGTATCTTTCCCGTGTATTTCAGTTTATATCTCACTGAAATCTTTATCTAGAATCATGAAAAAAGACTGACTAAAAGCGTAATGTTTTCTTTTCAAAACATCCATTGTCGGAAGTATTAAAGTTTTTAAAATTAGGTTAAATCGGCAAAACAATAAACCATGTCACCTTTCTTTGTTTTACCTGCATGGGGGCCGTGTAGTGCCCCTTTCACCATAACATGGCTATTCACATTCACATTCTAAATAGCCGCATTACTGCGTATTTAACCTGCATTCGCACGCGACTGAACAGCGCTACAGTGTACACAGGTATGAGACTTGCTGGTATATGTTGAAAGTGGCAACACTGGCGCAAAGCTTCAGCAGCACATCTGTGTGCCATATTGTAGCCGATCACTGTAAACACCACCCAGGCATGTGCTCTTGTTTATTTGAGTCACAATGGGCGTATTCACATATTTCTTTACCCAATTACAACTATCGGATTATCATGCTATTATCATGCGAATAGCGTTATTTGCAAGTGGGAGGGCGATCAGAGCTGCTTCGAGATGCAGACCCTTAAGTCAGTCACTCTTGTTCTGTTTATTCATATCACAAAGCTGTAAAAATATATTTAGTTTCGACCAATATATATTTCAAAAGTAGACCATCCAAGGTGTCTGAGGGTGTTTTTTAAATGTTTACATGGCAAAAAGTAGTTATGTAAACGGTTTGGCGAAATTTCTGTCAGATCCCCGCCGACTCCAGAAGGTTAACCCACTTGCCTCCTGCCGCCCAGTCTGACATCATGTCCCTTGTAGGTAGGTTTCGTTCCTCGTTTTTGGATACCCCTTCATGTACTTCTGTTGTAGAACACGATATTGATGTTGTCGGTCACCTCCCCGTTAAACAACACCCTTGCCGTTTAAGCCTGCATAAGCGTTCATTATTATCACAAGAAACTAAGAGCCTGTTAACAACGAGTCTCGCTGCTCCCAGCAGCAGTCCCTGGAGTTGCCCGTGTTTGCTCATCCCCAAGCCTGACGAGACGTTCCGTTTTTGTACTGATTACCGAAAGGTAAACGTCGTGACCAAACCTGATGCTTTCCCGCTCCCACGCATGGAAGATTGTGTCGATCAGATAGGGTCTGCCAGGTAATTGTAATTGGAAGCTGAGTAGTCTCCCATACAGCCTTACTTGGAAATACAGCAGTTTGATACGTGCTTCACAGGACTGACGTCATTTCCGCTGTTTCCTGTGAGAGGGATACTGGTTGCTAGCGCGCTAACTTTGAAACTGTAGATATCACCTAAATTATAATTCTAATTAATTCATCGGGAAACAGCTTCGCAAGCTCAATAATCCTTAATAATTCTCCAAAAATTTCCCAACCCTGGCCTACGCAAGCACTGACCCATGATCTCTGTTCAATCAAGAAGGTGCTTCAAGCCTTAAAGCCTCAGTTTTCCTGTTTACCGTAAGTACAACACCGTGTCTCCTGTTCTGTGTGCAATATGCTTAGCTATTCTTCTCCAGTCATTAGCGGTACTTATACATGTGAGCAGTGTCAGTTAGTCGCTAGGCTGACGGAGAAGATTGTAGTGTTAGAGGGACATATCCGGACGTTACATAACATTCAGGAGAATGAGAGTTTTATTGACTCAGTGTTAGCGGCTCCGGATATGTCCGCGATAGCCAGTAAGTCTCCCCCTGCTCCGGCAGCAGAGCCTTCGC
Organism: Brienomyrus brachyistius; assembly: GCF_023856365.1. NCBI lineage: Eukaryota > Metazoa > Chordata > Actinopteri > Osteoglossiformes > Mormyridae > Brienomyrus > Brienomyrus brachyistius. The sequence continues at coordinate 969,608 of NW_026042314.1, forward strand.
AGCAAGGCGAGTGGGTGACGACCCGGCGGCATAGTTATAAATCCAAACCAAACTTACACCGGCACCATTCGCCTATCCGCGTTTCCAACAGGTTCTCCCCACTCAGTGAAACTCCCTCTGAGACACAGTGCTAGTGCTCTAGTAATTGGTGATTCTATTCTAAGAAACGTGAGAGTAGCGACTCCAGTGACCATAGTAAATTGTCTCCCAGGTGCCAGAGCGACCGACATCTCGGCAAAGTTAAAAGTCCTGGCTAAAAGTAAAAGTAAATACTCTCAGATTGTTATCCACGCTGGCACTAATGATGTTCGATTGAGGCAATCGGAGATCACTCAGGCAAATTTTAAAGAGGTGTGCAGCCTTCCGAAGAAGATGTGTGTGTCAGTAACGCGCTCTGGCCCCATCCCTGCTAGACGTGCTGATGAAATGTACAGCAGATTATCGTCGCTACATCGCTGGCTGTCAGAATGGTGCCCAATAAATGGTGAGGGTTATATAGACAACTGGCGGGTGTTCTGGGGTAGGCCTGGGCTTTTGAAGAGGGACGGTATTCACCCCTCATGGGCTGGTGCTGATCTCCTGTCCAACAGCATAGCTCATAGTCTCCAGGCAAATCGCTGACTAGCCAGAGCCAAGTCCAGGCGGCAGGCAAACCGGCATAACCTACCGCCTGCTAGTCGCTTAGAGTCGTCACCTAGGGTTCATGTTACTGGGACTGTGTCTGTTCCCTGCACTTTTAATCGTGGAGGTCTATTCCACCGTAGTGTATGTCATAATAACTTAATAATAATTAAACCAAAACTGTTATTAGATAATAGGTGTAATGCAAGGCTAAAACTTGGACTTTCGAATGTAAGATCACTGGCTCCTAAGGTGCTACTAATAAATGAAATGATTACTGATTTTAGTCTTGGTCCTTATACCTTACAGAGACCTGACTTAAACCGAATGAATTCATGGCACTAAATGAATCTACTCCAGTGGAATACAGTTATAAGCATAACCCTCGACCAAATCGCAAAGGTGGTGGTGTTGCTGCAATTTTTCAGTCCAATTTAGGAGTGTCTGAGAAATGTGGTGTGAGTTTCAGCACATTTGAAACTCTTGTTCTTAGCCTTGCTGGCTCATCTCTTTCTAGTTCGTCACCCCAAATCACCATGGTTATTGTGTATAGACCGCCTGGGCCGTACAGTGATTTTCTTAAGGAATTTGCTGATTTTTTAACAAACCTGGTGGTCAGTACTGACAAAGCCGTTATTGTGGGTGATTTTAACATTCATATGGAGAAAGATAGTGATCCTTTAACAACAACGTTTTCTGCCATCCTAGACTGTAGGTGTTTGTCAGAATGTAGTCGGCCTACTCATGCCTGTAACCACACCCTGGATTTGATTCTTAGCCATGGTGTCCTGGTGGATCACATATCTATTATACCTCAGAATCCTCTGCTCTCAGATCATTACTTGTTAACATTTGAAATCCAGTATAGCCTCCCGTTGACCACCACTCCAAAGTATAGAATCAGACGTTCTATTACCGCACTAACTACAACATTTATGAAACAATTTCCACAGTCCTTCAGACTTACATCTGAAGCATCGTGTGTAAATGAACTTGAACAGGCAACTTCAAACATGGAAAAATCCCTTCACAGCACTTTAGATCTTGTAGCTCCGTTTAAGAGGATAAAGCATAGCAATAACAAACCTGCCCCCGGTACTCTGATAATACACGTGAACTCAAACAGGCATCATGCAAGCTAGAGCGCAAATGGTGCTCAACTAAACTAGAAGTTTTCAAATCTGCCTGGAAAGGGAGCCTCTAAATACAGACAAGCACTAGTGACTGCTAGATCTGTGTATCTCTTAAGATTAACAGACATGAACAAAACCAGTCCTAAATTCCTATTTGAATCCGTGGCTAGGTTAACACAGAATTCCTCATTAAACTCGGAAGTCCCTGTTTAGTTTGGCGTATAGGGACACTAGTTCTAGCTCTAGCTAACTCTTCACTCCCAGTCAGACCTATAGTGTGAGGTGTAGAGCTTGGGTGGGGATCGGTGCCATTGGCTTTTGATTAACTGGACTGTCAGTGCTGTCACTCTAGCTTCGCAATCACTTGTGGAGCTGGAGTGCTGACATTTCAGGGACTCCCTATGCCTGCATTCCCACTTGCCACTCCCTCCTACTGATGCTGCTATAGCCATATCTGCCGGAGCTTGTACATTAGACTTCATATTGCACTCATCTAGCTTTTAGCACTGCCGATAGCCTCCTCTACTTTGACTAATTGTACATTTTATTTCCCCTACTCCTCCTGGGGGGTGATGCCTGGAGACCTCAATCTATCAAGATGTCCAGCATACCACCACCAGTGACGTCCCTGCATCCAGCTCGCCGTTCTGCCTGTGTCATCTTCAATGTATGACCAGCTGCCTTACCTCTGGTTGCCTGCTGATTGGAAGAAGACTTGGCACTGGCTTGTCATCACCTCCCTGCTCTCCAGTTATTTCTCAAATCTTATGATTGAGACAGTGTGACTTGGCACTTAACCATCTCTCCTATTTGACTTTCCCTGCCGGCCCCTGGAGGATGGGCTCCCCCTTTGAGTCTGGTCCCTCCCAAGGTTTCTTCCATCTTTGGAGTTTTTCCTTGCCACTGTCACCTATGGTTTACTCTCTGGGGGCTTTGGGTGCGGGTGCTGTAAAGCGCTTTGAGACAATGTAATGCTGTGATAATGCACTATACAAAAATAAATTTGTTGTTGTTGTTGTTATGTGACCAAGCTAGATCTATTTAAAGGTTATTAGCAGGTTCTGCTCACCCATCAAGCATCTGAAATTTCCGCTTTTGTGACCCCTGATGTGTTCCTTCAGTACACTGTTATGCCGTTCGAGTTACGTAATACCCCGGCTACTTTTCAGTGGCTCATGCAAAAAGTGCAGGGTGATGTCCCAAACTGTGAAGCGTATTTAGATGATGTAGTTATATATTTAGATTCATGGGACAAACAGATGCAGTCCCTAGAATTATTTTTTGCTCATTTAAAAGAGGCTTTGTTAGTCTTAAACTTGGAAAAATTTGATTTCTGACAGGATACTGTTAGTTACTTGGGAAAATTAGTGGGACATGGTGTGGTGAAGCCACTGGCTATCCGGTCATTCTCCATCCCACAAACGCGTGAATTGAAGAGGTTCTCCTTCAAGAAGACGATCACGGTTTGGATGATCCTGTGTGTTACTTTTCGAAAAACATTGTGAAACACCAGCTATCATACAGCATAGCACATTTGAAAAGGAGGCCCTAGCTCTTCTCTTAGCCTTACAACATTTTGAGGTTTATGTGGGAGATGGTGCTAATTTAATGGTCGTACATACCAACCATAATCCTTTAGTTGTCCTGCCTCATGTGTTGGGCACTGATTGTACAAGTTTTCAATTTAGAAATCAGACATAAGAAAGGTGCCAGCAATCTAGTAGCCGACGCCCTCTCGAGATCCTAACCCTTTGCTTATTTGATGTGGTCTGTTTGTTTGCTTTTGTTTTTGGTTCTCTATGTTCTCTTTTGTTTATTATGCGAGTTTTGATTTGGGGTCTGTGTATGTTAGTGAACCCTGTGGGTTCACTCTTGTGTGGGGGGTGTTACATGCCGTAAGTACTTTGGGAAGCTGTACAGGACACTTCAGTCTTCTGCCCTATGTTCCACTCGCTCCACTCACCTGCTGCAGCATCAGCCCGCCTCCCGATTCCCAGCCACGCCTCTTCTGCCCTCTGACCCTGTGTTCTGGTCGACGAGGATAAAATCTGCTGCGCACATATACCTTGAGCTCTTGCTCATGCTCTGTCTTCTGCTCTTGCCGTGTTGGTTTGGTTTTCTTCTGATTGACTTTTGTGTATGTTTGGTTTTCCAGTTTCTGATTTTCTGCTCCGTCTGTTTTTGTACCTTTGCCTTTGGTTTGTTTGTCTTCTGGTTTTGACCTCTCGCTTAGCTCCTGACTGCTCTCTTTGCCTCGCCCGTTCAGATACCGTGTTTCGGCCTGTATGTTTTCTGTACATGTCTGTAAGGTGCGTAAGGAGAGACTGCCTTTTTGTTTATGCGTACGTGGTGTTTACTGTGGTTTTGGTTAGGGAGTTAGATTTAGTCTTTGTCATTTTGTTTCCTCTTGTTTTCATTACCTTTAGAGTTAGCTTAGTTTGGGACGTGTTCGCTAGCTGTTTGTTGCACCTTGTATTTCTAAATGTGTCTGTGAATAAATATACAAAAAAAGACCTCTTTGTGTCCCGTGTTCCCTTTTCCCATCCCTTGGTTGTCTCGTTTTCACCTCTCCTTTCCCTTTACCTTTCTGTGGGTCCTCAACCCTAGACTGCGGATCATAACACACACTCACCCCATTATAAATGGTCTGGTTACGCCCCCGTCGGAAAGAACGGGCAGGTGCCCAGGCACCCTTATCCCCCTACCCCACTGTAAAAGGTCTGGTTTCGCCCCTGTAAGACAGATGGGGCAGGTACCCAGAGACCCTTATCCCCCCCCTGGTTACACCAACATCAAACAGAATGGGCAAGTGCCCAGGCAGTCTTGCCACCCCCACCCCACTGTAGAAGGTCTGGTTATGCCCCCATCAGACAGAACGGGCAGGTGCCCAGGCAGCCTTGCCACCCCCACCCCACTGTAAAAGGTCTGGTTGCTCCCCCATCGGACAGAACGGGCAGGTGCCCAGGCAGCCTTAGCCCCCCACCCCACTGTAAAAGGTCTAGTTACATCCCCGTTGGACCCGCTTGCCTCGGTAGGGGGGTCGCGGGCGGGACTGGGGGACTCGCTGCCCGTTCCCCTTCTTTGGGCCTCCCCCCCTTGGCGCCCTCTTAGTCCCTCGCAGGCTTCCTCCCGAGTTGCATGGGTGTTTGTCTCAGAGATGCGTGGCTTTGACCCCTTATGCCATGGGGGTGTTGGGGTGGCCTCGTTTTCCTGGTTCCTCCTGCCTTTGCCTTGGGTCGGGGGGTGGGGGGCACTGTCATGCCCCCCAGCTGCATCAATTACCAGCACATCCAATGACAAATCAGTTCACACCTACACTTGCACATACAAGAATGGGTGCATGCAAGGTTGATCAATATCATTACTAGATTCCAGAAATCAGATTCTTATGGTAAGAACCATCCCAGACTGTAGAGGGCAATATAAGTATAAAGGTAAAAACGGTAGAGTTAGTCTACCTGCTGTTCAAAAGTGTGTATATGTTCGGTGGCAACGTGGTCTCAGTAAAAACTGGGTTATAGCCCCATACTCTGCTGTCCACATCATCCTTCAGTGAGAAGGATATTACAGAATGTCTGAACATTTACACGCCTGCGCATACCTTCATATCTACATGCCTGTATCTCTACATATCAACATGCCCATACATGCCTGCACTGGAGAAGTTAAAAACACGCTGCAAATACAAAAAACACATGCAACTGTTAAAACGTGCTGTAAATACAGAAAACACATGCAACTTTTAAAATGCGCTGCAAATACAGAAAACACATGCAACTTCTAAAATGTACTCCATTTGAAAGTTAAAAATGCGCTGCAAATACAAAAAACACATGCAACTTCTAAAACGCGCTGCTAATACAGAAAACACATGAAACTTTTAAAACGTGCTGCAAATACAGAAAACATGCAACTTTTAAAACGCACAGCAAGTAGCCACAACACAACCAAATAGAGCCAAAAGACAACAGAAGTGTTTGCGGAGGACGCTTTTTTACGCCGTACTCTTCGAAGGAACCACTGGCGATAATTTACAGGTCAAAGGTTCTCTTATACTGACTGTTAAAACAGAAGCTGTGTGGTAAATGGTAAAGGTGATGCGTATGACTGTAACTGCCGTAGTGTAAGCTAGAATTGCTAGTCCGGTTAATCATAAAACAGCAGCCAATGACTGATTACTCTGCATAGATTTTTCTTGAACAATGCAGTTTTCCCGATTAAAAGCAAAGTTTTGATATTTAAAACATTATTTTATACAGCCAAAGTAGACTTTGTGAGTTAAAGCAGCTTTCACTCTGTTTTATCAGATCATGTTTGCAGAATATCCCAACATTTTGTGGCTCCTTTCTACAAACCGCACATGCTATTGGTACGTTTAACTTAAATTTATTTTGCTTAGTCATATATACTTTTATATTATTTGCTCACCTTGATTAATTAAGGATTTTAAAACAATCCTTAAAACTCCAAAATAAAAGGCAAGTCATTCCATAATTATCAATTTATCCAAGGGTAAAATTAAATGTTTGGCTTGGGAAGTCCTGAAATTGTCTTTTCTCAGATTTTAGTTAATGTATTAGCTTGATTTCTGTTAATCAGGCTACCCGCAGTCATGGAAAACCTGGAAAAGTTTTGGAATTCTTGGATAGAGAGAAAAAGTTTTGGAAAAGTTTTGGAAACTAGCCTTGTTAATTTTTCTTTCCTGCTTCGTTCCGCAACGTGGTAACGGAAATGTACGAGTCCAAGTCAATAGTTAACTTGGATCTAACTACAATATTTAGACCCAAAATTTCAGGTACTAGATTTTAGATTTTATTTTGTCATTTTTCCTTATACAAATACTGTTCTATCTACTTCAGTCTTACAAACTTCTGGGTTTTGGAAATTTTGGACTTATGGACTTATGTCCGATGTCCCCTCAGAAGATGAACTTATTAACAAGTATTTCAAAGATTACTTTCTGTAAATGAAATACCACTGAATATAATTGACTATCACTTTATCCTTGTCTTCCAGAGTCTTCGTGAAATAAAAACATGCAGCTGTTTGGATCATGCTGGAGGGCCTGTTAATACATCTCTGCAGCTCACTCAAGGATGCTGCACTGGAAATCTAGACCATAAAACTTACATTGAAGTGTATTTATATACTGGTACAGCAAACTTTATCAATAATTCTAACTTTATATTTTAATAACACATTATTCAATGCCCTTTTACCATAATTTTCATCCATCCATTTTCCAAACCGCTTATCCTACTGGGTCGTGGGGGGTCCGGAGCCAATCCCAGAAGCAATGGGCACGAGGCAGGGAGCAATCCAGGATGGGGGGCCAGCCCATCGCAGGGCACACTCACACACCATTCACTCACACACGCACACCTACGGGCAATTTAGCAAGTACCCGGAGGAAACCGCACGACGACATGGGGAGAACATGCAAACTCCGCACACATGTGACGCAGGCGGAGACTCGAACCTGGGTCCCAGAGGTGTAAGGCAACAGTGCTAACCACTGCACCACCTTAGGAATAATCCATCCAACCATTTTCCAAACCGCTTATCCTATTGGGTCGCGGGGCGTCCGGAGCTTATCCCGGAAGCAATGGGCACGAGGCAGGGAACAACCCAGGATGGGGGGCCAGCCCATCGCAGGGTACACTCACACACCTTTCACTCATACATGCACACCTATGGGCAATTTAGCAAGTCCAATTAGCCTCAGCATGTTTTTGGACTGTGGGGGGAAACCGGAGTACCCGGAGGAAACCCCACGACAACATGGGGAGAACATGCAAACTCCGCACACATGTGACCCAGGTGGAGACTCGAACCCGGGTCCCAGAGGTGTGAGGCAACAGTGCTAACCATTGCACCACCATACCACCACTCCTTAGGAATAATATCCATCCATTTTCCAAACCGCTTATCCTACTGGGTCGCGGGGGGTCCGGAGCCTATCCCGGAAGCAATGGGCACGAGGCAGGGAACAACCCAGGATGGGGGGCCAGCCCATCGCAGGGTACACTCACACACCTTTCACTCATACATGCACACCTATGGGCAATTTAGCAAGTCCAATTAGCCTCAGCATGTTTTTGGACTGTGGGGGGAAACCGGAGTACCCGGAGGAAACCCCACGACAACATGGGGAGAACATGCAAACTCCGCACACATGTGACCCAGGTGGAGACTCGAACCCGGGTCCCAGAGGTGTGAGGCAACAGTGCTAACCATTGCACCACCATACCACCACTCCTTAGGAATAATATGTCATATAATTATTATTAATGTTGTATGTAAGCCAGTATACCTTTACTGTTCTCTTTGCATTTTTGGTGGGTCGCTTATTGAAAAACGTCATGCGTTTCCTGTATTTGCAGTGCGTTTTAGAAGTTGCATGTGTTCTGTATTTGCAGCGCGTTTTAGAAGTGGCATGCGTTTTCTGTATTTGCAGCACATTTTAGAAGTTGCATGTGTTTTCTGTATTTGCAGCACATTTTAGAAGTTGCATGTGTTTTCTGTATTTGCAGCGCATTTTAGAAGTTGCATGTGTTTTTTTTGTATTTGCAGCGTATTTTTAACTTTCAAATGCAGCACGTTTTAGAAGTTGCATGTGTTTTCTGTATTTGCAGCGCGTTTTAGAAGTTGCATGCGTTTTCTGTATATGTAGCGAGTTTTAGAAGTTGCATGCGTTTTCTGTATTTGCAGCGCGTTTTAGAAGTTGCATGCGTTTTCTGCATTTGTAGCGCGTTTTAGAAGTTGCATGTGTTTTATGTATTTGCAGCGCGTTTTAGAAGTTGCATGCATTTTCTGTATTTGTAGCGCGTTTTAGAAGTTGCATGTGTTTTCTGTATTTGCAGCGCGTTTTAGAAGTTGCATGTTTTTTCTGTATTTGCAGCGTGTTTTAGAAGTTGCATGTGTTTTTTTGTATTTGCAGCGCATTTTTAACTTTCAAATGCAGCACATTTTAGAAGTTGCATGTCTTTTCTGTATTTGCAGCGCGTTTTAGAAGTTGCATGTGTTTTCTGTATTTGCAGCGCATTTTAGAAGTTGCATGCGTTTTCTGTATTTGTAGTGAGTTTTAGAAGTTGCATGCGTTTGTTTTGTATTTACAGCGCATTTTTAACTTTGAGTTGAGCGCTGAGCTTTCTCAGCCACCATAGTCTGGCCCCAAACCACCAGAACTCAGAAATACAGTTTACTTTCTAATAATTATTCTAGCTCCAAGATCCATCTGTCAAGCATTATTATCCTAGTAAAAACATTCGCCAGATAAAATCAAGATCAGCCACTGAACATAGCATATTTATACATACAGCCCGTGTCACACTGTAATCTCTGAATACATGGACTGCAGCAATCAGCCACTGAACACACAGCATATTTATACATACAGCCCCGTGTCACACTGTAATCTCTGAATACATGGACTGCAGCAATCAGCCACTGAACACACAGCATATTTATACATACAGCCCCGTGTCACACTGTAATCTCTGAATACATGGACTGCAGCAATCAGCCACTGAACACACAGCATATTTATACATACAGCCACGTGTCACACTGTAATCTCTGAATACATGGACTGCAGCAATCAGCCACTGAACACACAGCATATTTATACATACAGCCCCGTGTCACACTGTAATCTCTGAATACATGGACTGCAGCAATCAGCCACTGAACACACAGCATATTTATACATACAGCCCCGTGTCACACTGTAATCTCTGAATACATGGACTGCAGCAATCAGCCACTGAACACACAGCATATTTATACATACAGCCCCGTGTCACACTGTAATCTCTGAATACATGGACTGCAGCAATCAGCCACTGAACACACAGCATATTTATACATACAGCCACGTGTCACATAATGACGCTTCGGTCAGCGATGGATCACATGGTGTCATTAGATTATAATGGAGCTGAAAAATTCCTGTTTCTGGTGATGCTGGCCAGTCGTACAAATGAATACAATTATCTACAGTACATAATACTGTAATAAACATTTGCTTACCACTAGAGGGCGATATTGGAACCACCTTTAATTATACCCTGGTCTGGTCCTGTAGGTTAGAACACTGCACTCAGAAACAGGCAAACTAAAGCAATAACAAAACTTTATTATTCAATCAGTTCATAAAACAAGGGGCTGACGTTGGCTGCCTCACAGCACACAGAAAAAAACAGCACCTGTGAAATAAGTTAGGCTACGATCTCAAAGTGATAAATCATTCAAGCTCATCACAGCACGGCCACAATAAGAGAGTCTACACAGCAATAAACGTCGCAGTCTTGACCATGGAAATACACACGTGATATAAACAGACTTCTGAAATGCATACATGGCCCTCGCAGCCGCCATAGCCTGCACTATAGCCCCCCGCCCACACACAACACATACAAACAACGCAGAAGGAATTAAAATCGGATTTCCCTGTCCGCGCAGTGAGACCCCGCCGTCTCGCTGCAGAGCAGGTCCCAAGGCTGTGTTGGTTGCAGTGCGTACGTCCAGTGTAAGCGGCAGGCAGTTAGGGTAATTCTGCTGGTGTTTGTCTACTCTTTCCTGGCTACCTACAGAAGCTTTCCCCCCCACTACCTTCCTTCCAGTCAATGAGTGGTCCCCAGTTTCTTCCGCACCGCCGGTGCTAACCAACCGCTAACGCCACAAAACAACCCACAGATTCTCTCAACCCAGCGGCCCCCAACCTGCTTCTCTCTCTGGCACGTTTTATTTCCGAAGGTGAGCCCCCCACCCCATTAAAACCTCAGTCTCATCATCAGTCTCATTATCTCCAGGTGGGTCAGGGCAGCAGTCTTTGTCAATTAACCACCCCCCCTTCCAAAAGAGAGTCTGTAACGGCACTCGATCACAGTCTTCATCACAATACTCTATAATGATAATAAACAGCTAAGTTACTGGTTCATGCATTGACTATGCCTTACTTTTTACTGGTATTTTACGGTGTACTCTTTCTACTAATGAAATAAAATTTTACTGTAGTGTGTAGTGGGCTGTACCATCTCGGTTTGTTTATGTACACTCTATAATGTTCACAAAACAACACAATCACCTAAGGATGCATTTCTCAGGAGGTATTCCTGTCATTAAGGAACACATGACTATGTGACTATGTTCATATACAAGTCATTCATGCTATGGACGTGTGAATGGCTGACAGCTACACAGTCTGCTCCATCCACAAGGGCAACAACATACTGAAATTAATGACCAGCTCTGCGCTGTTTTTCACTGGAACCTTAGTAGCAAAGTTTTGGGTCGGTAAGACACTCAACAGTGGGACAGAGATACAAGGAGCCAGCAATGCGGGTCTCACCCACGTTCCTCAGCTAAAGACATTAGATTCGACTGTCCTTGGCTTTACACTACGTTACCCAAGATGCACTGCACACAAGCGCTGAGCAAGAGTCAGCCTGAGCATTTTATTTTTCGAGCGGAGGAGCCCTTCGCTAGTGCTTGAGTGACAACGCAAAATATCTGGCCACCGGTACTGAAGAGTCTCTCCACTGGAGCACTTGATGGGATTGCTGTGTTATATTTGATGAAGAGCTTCTTCAGTTTGGGCAGCAGCATGTATTCAGTAAACTCGTCAGTGGTTGGGGCGTCCAGATAGATGTCCACCTCAGACTTATTGACAGCTGATGGGCTTTGCTTGAACTTAAAAAAGGATGAAGCCCTCGTTTTCCCCTCAAGGTCATCAGGGGGTTGCTCAGACTCAGGCACATTCATAGATCGCAGCTCTTCCCTCAACATCAATCTGTACTGCACTCGCTTACTCTGATCCTCCACCCAGTCCAGCTTGAACACTGGGAGTAGTATGGCTGCCAGTATGTGATCTTTGTTTTCAAGACAGCCTTCCAGTCTTCTAGAGAGTGACTGCATCAAGGTTTGGATGAGGGGGCGGCATGCTGTCAGACCTTGTGTAGCTGTAGGCTTTGAACTCTCATCCAACAGACCATCCAAATCATTTTTCAATTGCACAATGGTAGGAGCCAGGTAGCCGAGGAATGTGTTTTTTTCCCCCTGAAGGATGTTCAGAGCACATGCCAAGGGACCCATCACACTCACAAACTTGTTGATGAAGTCTATTTCCTCTGGAGTGAATCGACGAAGCCTAAACTCATCACAGATGGTGTGCAGAAGGAGTCTGTCATACTCAGGAGTGGCATCCAATGGCACTGTTAGATTGCTGGTCTGGGGAGTCAAGGTGGCTATGTGAGCCAGGCGCTGCATTGAGAGGAACATAGAATTCCAACGTGTGTCGTTCGGAGTGACAAAGCCAATCTTTAGCTTTTACTCAACAAAATCTGAGGCTTTCGCACTCCTTTTCACCCTATTCCACAGAGCAGATGCCTTGGAAAATACAGGCCTCGCTAATTTGTTGTACAGCCTATCCGTTACATTCTTTGCATCTGTGGCAACAAGATTTAAAGTATGGGCCATGCACCTTCTATGAGGTGGGAGGCAGGGATCCTCTAACTCTGACAGAGGTGCAGGCTCAAGACCATCGTCCTCATCATCGGAGCTCTCAGCAGGGGTAGATCCTGTGTCACTGCCTTCAGTCACCTCATCAGCTGCTCTAATAACAACACTGTCTCCAAAACAGCTGAATGCTTTGACGAAATTGGAAGCATTGTCAGTCACTGTGCACACAATTTTGTTTTGAATTTTAAATTCCTTGTACACATCTGTCAGCACTTTAGCCAGGACATCATATGTGTGTGACCCTCTGACACGACGACATGCAAGGGCTGCTGGTCTCCTGAGTAACACATCATTTTTATCAAGCCAATGAATTGTGATGTCCATGAATCCTTTGTTGACAGCTGACCAGCAGTCAGCTGTTGTGCATACAAAGTCAAGCTCAGCAAGTTCAGCTTTTAAATTACTGATAACCTCAATGAATTCCTTATCAAAAAAAAAAACCTTGTCAAAGTTACAGCCAGCATCATCCGTGTTTTCTGTGCCAGCTCCACTGGTGGTTGAGCTTTCCTCCTCTGCGCTTGCCATGGTTACTGCTGCAGCAGTTCGCTTCGCGCTCATGCGTTTCCAAGGCTGTGCCCTTGGAGAAGTGTGTGTGTGCATTATGGGAAACGGAGTGTGAAGCAAAAGACATTAGATTCGACTGTCCTTGGCTTTACACTACGTTACCCAAGATGCACTGCACACAAGCGCTGAGCGAGAGTCAGCCTGAGCATTTTATTTTTCGAGCGGAGGAGCCCTTCGCTAGTGCTTGAGTGACAACGCAACATGCTGTTTAAATGTGTGAGCCGACCTTGTCACTCGACTCATCAGGTGAAAATAAATCCCGATGTTTAATTGCATTCTAACAGTGAACGACGTCTACGCCGTTCATCACACATAAAATTCACGTTCAAGTTCTTGATTTACTAATAAGTTGTGTTCAGTTCAAAGTTCACTGAAATATGAACGTGTTCAATGAACGCGTTCTTTTGAACTCGTTCATGCACAACACTGGCTGGTTGTCACTTGATACCTTTTCAGAACCTGCCTGTGTTTCCACCAGCTTAGAAAATGAACATAGGTGACAGTGACAGTAAAGGTTCATATTGTCACGTTCAAAGCCGGACGGAACGGCGATCGTGCGAGGCGAACGGGCAGGAAGCAGGCGGAAGTCGGGGTAAACCAGGGATTTAATAAATAAACAGGGAGCAGGAGACATGAAACGCCAACTAACAGACAAAGGACTCAGGTAAGACACGGACTGAAATACACAGGACTGATTGAAAATAATCGGACACAGCTGGGTACAATCATGAAAGAACACGTGGGTAATCAGGGGGCGTAGCACACACGAGGAGCGGACGGGCCGGGCATCACACATATGTATTCCGTTTTGTTGGATTTATTCTTTTCTGTTCCAGAATAAGTTTTATAAGCTGCCAACTGTCCTTTTAACAGTCGCACTATTAAAGATGCCAGTAACTGAACTTTGCAATCTGCCTCATGATCTCTTCGCCACTCAAGTGCCATAATATTTTATTTATCAGACCTGTGGCATGGTTTTCATTTACAATGCAAAGTTACTCCGATAAAAGCTGTCTAGTTGTTTTACTGCTGGAAATATTAGACAAAACTATATTGGTGATTGACTGAATTATCCAGGTATGCGGACGGTTTGGACGCGATGGCCCCTCCCACTTGCACTGATGTTATGAGAACTATATATTTTTTTTGTGGTGGCTTATAGCCTTGTGGGGGCGGCATGGTGGTGCAGTGGTTAGCACTGTCGCCTCACACCTCTGGGACCCGGGTTCGAGTCTCCGCCTGGGTCACACGTGTGCGGAGTTTGCATGTTCTCCCCATGTCGTCGTGGGGTTTCCTCCGGGTACTCCGGTTTCCCCCCACAGTCCAAAAACATGCTGAGGCTAATTGGAGTTGCTGAATTGCCCGTAGGTGTGCATGTGTGAGTGAATGGTGTGTGAGTGTGCCCTGCGATGGGCTGGCCCCCCATCCTGGGTTGTTCCCTGCCTCGTGCCCATTGATTCCGGGATAGGCTCCGGACCCCCCGCGACCCAATAGGATAAGCGGTTTGGAAAATGGATGGATGGATGGATGGATGGATGTTGACACACCACAGCACACAGTGTACAACACCGAAATGTGTCCTCTGCATTTAACCCATATGTGACATCGTGACATAGCAAGAGGCAGCTAATTCAGCGCCCTGAGAGCAGTGTTTTGCTTAGGGTCCCTCCAACTTGCTGGTCGGGGATTCAATCCAACAACCATTAAGCCACCACTGCCCACTGCCAATAACGGACCCTTGAGGAACTCCACATGTAATTTCTGTTCATTCAGATTCATAATTACCCTTCTGACAGAAAGTAGAGCCTGACTTGTAAAAATAATTCAAACCCATTAAATAAGGCGGCTGCTCCACCTCCTTCCCTAAGTGCTCTAGTCTCACTGATAAAGGGCAGGTAGGAGTAGCTGGTTTGATCAGGGCTGCTGCATAGTTTTCATTTGACCCCATTTCAGTTTAACGCATAAAAATCAAGGTTTATCCTGATAATACAATCAGTCATTAATAAAGATTTTCCAAACAAAGGCTTGATATTCAGTAAAGATCAGTTTAATGTATTAAACACATTGTCTGACCCAGTGTGTAGGTGACACACAACTGGAGTCAGATGAGAGAGAGAGTAGCTGTGGGCTTTGATGCACTTTGTTCCCCCTGAAGTCCTTCCTTCACATTTGCTCTTTTTGTGCATTCGCTGACTGTACTTTTTTTCAGATTCTTTAATATTGTCCTAAGACGGCACCTGCAGTCTTACCCAAACTGGCTGTGACACTGAACATCTCCTACGTCTGTGCTTTAGGGCCATGACTTCACACGACACGACTACACTTGTGTGCGTAGTTTACATCTATCTGGAGGATTGAAGGTCATGTCCACCAGGGGGCAGTGCGAGAAAACCATCTTGGTCGGTTCCTTCGTTTCCAGTCTCACTTGTGAGCATGTGGTTGTGGCATTAAATGTAGAAGGAGGAGGGAGTCAAGATGGCACTCTGAAGAACACGCTTTGATTAGAGCTGCAAGCCGACTTGTTTTGTTTACCATGTACTGTGAACTATATGCAGATTTACTACTGTCTGGATTTATCATCCAGTGACGGCAATAACTATACATAGTCATGATGACAGGCTCTGAAAAAAGAAAAAATGATGGAAGAGATTAAACAAGAGATTTTCCAACCAAATGTGTTGGATCTTTTCAAATCAGTCACAAACTGATTTTTGGCTTATTTCTAATGAATTAGGAAATATTTAAACAAACATTATAGCTTCACCATTTTCTGACCACCGAGCCATTGACATCCATATATCCATATTGTCATCGTCTATCCATCTATCCATCCATTTTCCAAACCGCTTGGGTCGCGGGGGGTCCGGACCCTATCCCACAAGTGATGGGCACGAGGCAGGGAACAACCCAGGATGGGGGGCCAGCCCATCGCAGGGCACACTCACACACCATTCACTCACACAGGCACACCTATGGGCAATTTAGTAACTCCAATTAGCCTCAGCATGTCTTTGGACTGTGGGGGCAAACCGGAGTACCCAGAGGAAACCCCACGACGACATGTGGAGAACATGCAATCTTTGTCATCGTCTACTGGATATAAAATATCTTCAAACTGGATATTAAACAGTTCAATCTTGAGAAATAAAGTAGCTATTTTAAATATAGAATAATTAATTGACTTACACTGGAATAGACCCAATACAGAAAAAAGTATTGCAATAATAACATCATGTAGCAAAACTTGTCAGAAGGTTTAGTAGTGACTTGGCTCGAATCGGAAGAGATGAAGAAAAGAAAATTATAAATGAGATTTACTGCTTTAACCTGCAAACCAGTCAGTCGTCTTACTGATACAGAAAAAATTGTAGGAGGTGCCTTACAGAATAAATTGTATGATTATATATAAACATAAGGCAGAAGGAGCCTTTGTTAGATTGTGGCAAAAATGGCTTGAACAAGGTGAGCAGAACTCAGCCTATTTCTTTAGGCTGGAAAGTCAGCAAGTCAGGAACAACTGCATTATGCGGGCGAGGATTTATGGAAATGCTGCAGATGACATCAAGAAAATAGCCAAATTCTGTTCTTTAATAATTTGTTTGTCAGGAGTCTTGATCCAAAATTTTTGATTTCTTCTGAAACATCACGGGAATAACTGATGTGGATCGTGAACTTTGTGACGTCCCAGTTGGTTTAACTGAGATGTGTGCAGCAATAAATTGCTTAAAAATTAATAAATCGCCGGGAACAGACAGTCTAATCCAGAGTCTTTTTTCATCATTGCTGGAGATTTCAATCAGGCAAATCTGAAGCCAGTTTCCCCCAAATTCTTCCAATATATGAACATCCCAGCTAGAGGGAGAATCTGTCTGGACAATGTTTACACAAACATTTGTGAGGCCACCACCACCACCAACGTTTGTCCAGCACCATCATCATCAAGTTTGTGGATGATACAACTGTGGTGGGACTGATAAACAGAGAAGATGAATCAGCATACAGAGAAGAGGTGGAAAGTCTGTCCACAAGGTGCAGAGACTACAATCTATCTGTCAACGCTGACAAGGCAAAAGAGATGATTGTGGACTTCAGAAGGACACGTCCTGCCCACACCCCACTCAGCATCAACGGTACTGCTGTGGAGATTGTAAGGAGAACCAAGTTCCTCGGTGTGGACATAACTGAGGAACTTACATGGACAAATAACACCAGCTCCTTATTCAAGAAAGCCCAGCAAAGACTAAACTTCCTGAGGCGCTGAAATAAGCAAACCTTCCCCTCCCATCCTCACCATGTTCTATAGAGGCACCATCGGCAGTGTTCTGACTAACTGCATTACCATCTGGTGTGGCAGCTGCAACAAATCTGACCACAAGTGCCTGCAGAGAGCAGTGAAAACAGCAGAGAACATTATGGGATGCCTCTCCCTTCCCTACAAGCCGCTTTTTGCAAACGCAGTGTCCGCAAGGCCTGCAGCATTGTGCAGGACCCATCACATCCCTCACATGGTCATTCCACACTCCAGCCACCTGAGAGAAGATACTGCAGCATCAGAGCCGGGTCTGCCAGGCTGCGTGGCAGTTTTTACCCCCAGGCTGTCAGGCTCCTCAACACCATGCTGCCTCCCAGGATCCCTCACTCTGCCTCCTCACTGCCTCAACCCCCCCGTAACCCACAACTAAAGGCCACAGACTGACCCTTAAGCACTGCACTGCACTTAACACTTTGTCACTCTGACATGGGGGCAATAATAAGAATCCCCATTATTCTCTGTCTGCCCCATTATTCTGCTTCTATTCCTATTTTCAGCTGTTAGAAATGTTAGATGTGTTACTGCTGTTACTACTATTATCATACACTGTTTACACTGTGAACTCAGGCTGTTACAGCGTACATGATGGTGAATTCAGGTCTAACTGACTGCAGAAAAAACATCATATATTTAATATAGTTCTAACAATATTGCACATTACCCAGTATTGCACATTACTGTATATTGCGCAATCTACTCCTCTTCCTCAGTTGCACTGTCCTGTAAGTCCTTTGCACATTGTCTTGTCTTGTTCTCTATATTGGACTACGTTTATGTTTACACTGTGGGCCCTGAGCTTCACCATTTCATCTCTCTGTATACTTATATATGGTGGAGATGACAATAAAGTTCAATTTGGCTTTGATCTTGGGGGTTTGTTCACGGTGCAGCAATTTGGAAAAAGAGGGAACTGAGCTGGAAGGTGAAGCTTTTAATTTACCAGTTGATCTACGTTCCTACCCTCACTTATGGTTATGAGCTCTGGGTGATGACTGAATAAATGAGATTGTGAATACTGTACAAGCAGCAGAAATGAGTTTCCTCAGCAGGGTGTCTGGGCTCAGCCTTAGAGAGGGTGAGTCGCTGCTTCTCCGCATTGAAAGGAGTCAGTTGATGGTTCTAGGATACCTCTTGGACGGCGCCCTGGGGAGGTGTTTCAAGGCATGTCCAACCAGGAGGAGGCCTGGGGGCAGACCCAGAGATTATATATTATATATAACCTGAGAGATTATATATAATATATACTACATTATATACCAGCCTAGATGCGTCCGCGTTGGGAGCGTCGCGTTGGTGCGCTGCTGGAGAGAGGTGTGTGTCCAAAGTGGATTAAAAGACGTTCATATTGTGATCTAAAGACAAACTCACTCTTATTAATAGCTGTTGTAGAATCAATATTAAACTCACTATTTTATTTGTGTCCATTGCTTGGTCAAAATATCAGGCGGATCATTGTGAGCAGCAATAAGTAATAAACATAACAATCTCAAATAATGATAGACATTAATTAGCTTTGCACATTAGTTAATTTTGCACATTGCTTACTGAGCAAAATTAGCACAATACGATCATTAATAACATAATCAGTTTACTGAATGTGTCTGGCAGGCTGTGGGGTGGACTCTCTATAAAACAAAACAGGTGTTTAGTACCAAATTAGGACCCAATAAACTCATTTTTAATTCTTAATTAAAAATTAAGGATGGCATGGTGGTGCAGTGGTTAGCACTGTTGCCTCACACCGCTGGGACCCGGGTTCGAGTCTCCGCCTGGGTTACATGTGTGTGGAGTTTGCATGTTCTCCCCATGTCGTCGTGGGGTTTCCTCCGGGTACTCCGGTTTCCCCCTCCCCAGTCCAAAGACATGCTGAAGCTAATTGGAGTTACTAAATTGCCCATTCAGTAGGTGTGCATGTGTGAGTGACTGGTGTGTGAGTGTGCCCTGTGATAGGCTGGCCCCCCGTCCTGGGTTGTTCCCTGCCTCGTGCCCATTGATTCCGGGATAGGCAACCCAGTAGGATAAGCGGTTTGGAAAATGGATGGATGGATATATATATATATACACACACACAAATAGAATATATATTAGATAAGTGGCAGAAAAATCGATGGATGGATGGAACTGTATGAAAAATAATGCTGCTTATGAAAGTAGGCAAGTAAGAATTTCAGGTTAGAATTTCATTGTACCTTGTACCGGGCCCGGACATAGGCATGGGCAAGGTGGGGCAATGCCCCCCTAAATGCTGTGACTGCCCCCCCAAACGTGAAGGCATGCAAAATTCCGAATTTCATAAAAACTTTAAGTAAAAGGGTCAGAGCGCTCTCTGCTCGCTTTCAAACTAGCTACTGATTGGTAGATGTAGGGAGGGAGTGGCTACTCACTTCATTTGCTTGCTCGTCTCACTTGCTCGTCTCACTTGCTCACAGTCACGGCACGACAGAGCTCAAAACTCAAAAAAAAAGACATCGTTCTAAATCTTTTCTTTCGCGGTCTCTCACCGGAATTATTTAATTACTATAACTCTGTTCTTCTTCTCTATCTTCTCTCTCTTTCTCCTCACTCATTTACAATTTGTTGAAGTGAATCAAGTAACGAGTCGACAATGCACAGATTTCTGGTTGCTAAAGCTAAACCTAGCAGTAGCAGCGGAGCTGCCAGCAGCAGTGCTACGGATTTAGCAGCAGTGGAGACAGAATCATTACCCGGTCCCGGCTCATCGGGTAGTACTGCTTGTGGACTCGCCACAAACCATTGTGCCCGGTCCAGTACCAGTACAAGTTTTTCTAGCTGCACAAGCACCACAGCCCCCGCTGCCCCCACCGTTCGCAGTCCAGTGGCCGCTGCGGATGATGTAGACATAGGCTTGAACACCATAGCACCGTCACAACCCATAGCTCTTGTTTTCCCCAAGCGTAATTTTGGTAAAAATGCACGCTCATTCTGCCCAGGCTGGTATCGCGGGAGACCATGGCTCGAATATTCAGCAAAGCTTGATGCGTGCTTTTGTTTCCCATGTCGTAAATTTGGCGGGAACAATGACTGGGATTTGGTTTTTACAAAACAAGGATTTAATAATTGGAAAACGGCATTGGAAAAGAACAAGGGACTCACAAAGCATGCATCAAGTCAATGCCACATAAAAAATGCAAAAGCATGGTCTGAAATGTCCCAAAGAGAGGCCACAGGGGAAACTATTGGTAATTTATTAGGGCCAACACAAATGGAAAAAAATAGATATTATATAAAAACAATTGGAGAAGTAGTTCAGTTCCTAGCAGTAAATGAACTTCCACTTCGTGGCAGTGTGGAGAGCTCAAATGAAGATGATTTCTCTGCAGGACTGTTCTTAAAAATGGTTGACTACACACTAGCAAAGGACCCCAAATTTAATGAAATAAACAAACATATCCCACTAAATGCAAAATACACCTCTCACAACATACAAAACGAAATTATTGATACTCTGGCCAAAATGGTATTGAAAAAGATCAAAGATAATTATGACAACGCAGATTACGCTGGGTTTTGCATTAAAAGTGATGGAACTAGGGACAGATGCAATGTGGAGAATCTGTCCGTCATGGTTAGATTTGTCTCTAAAGGCATTCCAGAGGAACACCTGATTGGTCTGCTTGACCTCAGTCAGTTAAATGCTGAATTTATTACCACCCAAATTCTTGAGCATCTTTCTGACTCAGGCTATAGAGCAGCTGAAATTATCAGTCAGTGCTATGATGGAGCTCCTGTCATGAGTGGAGTCAGGGGTGGGGTTCAGGCCTTATTGCAAAAGAAGGTAGGAAAGGATATTCCTTATATCCACTGCTATAACCACCAGCTGCACTTGGCAGTGGTCCATGCAATGCAAGCAGAGCCATGTGCAAAAACCTTTTTTGATCTATCAGGATCACTGCACTCATTTTTTCACCGTCATTATGTGTCACAGAACTATAATGTTCCCTCCCTTAAACGACTGTTGGAGATCAGGTGGACAAGCCATCATGATGTGACCAAGTGCCTTGTGGAGAATCAGGATGCTATTATGAGTATCCTGTCAGAAGTTACAGAGGACAGAGCCGCTGCTATTGATATCTGTACAGAAGCATCAGGGTTATTGATAATGTTAAGGAGGCATAATTTCTTTGAAATAGGAAAATTTCTCCTAAAAGTTCTGGGTTCGTTGACGTCTGCAAATGTTATGCTGCAGGCTCATTCTGTTGACCTGTGCTGTGCTTCAGAAGTAGTCAGTGCATCTCTACGGGCTTTGAAGCAGATGAGAGATGAGGAGAGTGAGGCATTAACCAGCATGCCTGCACCAGGTGCTAAAAGAAAGAGAACAATGAGCTCACTGCTCACAGATAGTGTCACTATGTCCACTGTAGGCCATGCAGACGACTCCATGACTCCTTGCCAGGCTCTGAAGAGAGCTCTTCTCAACATTTTGGACATAGCCATTGTAGAGATGGAGACAAGATTCTCCAAAAGTAATCTTGATCTCATGAAAGCAGTTAATTGCCTTCAACCTCAATCTCCCTCTTTTCTGGATGTTGCCATGTTAAGTCTTCTGCAAAAAATGGCGGGAAGTGACAGTGACAAACTTTCCAATGAGATTCTTGTAGCAAAAATAATGTTGGAAAAAGAATTTAAAAAGACTGATGATTATGGCAATGTAGAGTTTGTAGACCTCTCTACCGTTTGCAAATATCTACACGGTTATAAGAATGCCTTTCCTCAGCTCCATCGCATGTATGTGACCGCCCTTGTGATTGGAATATCATCTGCATCATGCGAGAGCTCTTTCTCCACTTTGTCTCGTGTTCTTACTCCCTTCCGCCGCACTATGCTACATGAAAGAAAAAGAAATTTAGTTATTCTGGCTCATGAGAAGGCCATAACCACAGGCCTAGATATGGATGCATTTGTTAGTCTTTTTGCACAGAAAAGCAGACGACTGATGCTTTAATGATTGTTAAGCCATGCTGTGTACAGAACTAAGAAATAAAAACGACAAAAAATACACAAGAAAATAAAGAAATAAAAAAATATATAAATTAAATAAAAGACAAAAAAATGAAAGGAGAGATAGATAGACAGACAGACAATCAGACAAAAGCAGACAGACAGACACATTTAAAAAGTAAAAAAAAAAAAAAAATCCAAAAAATAAATGTAAAAAAAAAAAAAAAAAAGAAAGAAAACACAAATGCAGCCTCAAAAGGGTGCAATGATTGCACCCTTTTTGTGCCAGTCCCAAGCCTGGGTAAATGCAGAGGGTAGAGCATCAAACATAAAACCTGTAAGGCAAATCAAATGAGAAGATAGAGATATGGATAGGGGGACTGATATGACGACAGCATAGTTAGTATAGTTTTCTTTGCATAGATGATTAGAGAAGCTCACACTCGCCCCCCCCAATATTTTACATGCACCCCCTACTGGGGCTGGCTAAATCCGGCCCTGCTGTAGAGGACATGCATAAACTTTTTTTTTCACGAGAAAAATAAGTGACCTCGAGATAACGAAAAGAAAAAAATATGTATGTCCTCTAAAAGACTTCCGTAACTTTTAGCAGTGTGCAGTGCCTATTTCCTTGACTAGAGTTTGCAGTGTTAAGAAGGTGATACCTTGTTAGGATTTTCTGGTCCACCTTAAATGCTGCGCAGCAGAATGAAATGACGTGATGGCGCCTGACTCATTTACCGAGACTTACCTTCAGAACTTCATTTGGCTGTCGATTAATAATAATTGAAATGGTCTGTTACCACTTTGAGGAAAGTACATATCTGGGCATTTTCAGTAATAGTTTGTGTGTACTTTATTAAAAAAGAGAGAGAGAGAGAGAGAGAGAGAGAAACGCAAACTCTGAGAAACACAATTCTGAATTATCTGTCCGTCTCTGTAGCTTATAATTCTACTAATGAACAAAAATGTTTATCCTTAGACGCAATATACCATTGTACTGAAATGTTTTATTATATACATTTTATGTTCATTTCTGTATTACATATAAAACTGATGTGATTTCTTTTGATGCATGGCCCAAAATTCATGGAGCAAAGGCCTTAAATGCTGTAATGTAAACACTTGCAGGCAGAAGCCAGTATGAACAAAATACTGTGATTAAATGGAAATTTACTTAAGCATGATAAAAAATGACTTCTGAAAACAATAACGTTTATTTATTATTAACCATTAAAAGGTCTGATGTGTCTTTATATCTGTATTGGTTTTCATTACTTTACCATATTCAAGCAAAAGACCAAGAGCCTAAACATTTTCATGACAGAATATGGCATCTAAACAAAAATATCACTTCTTATGAGGTTAATATTATCCAATATTTTCCAAGTAGAATCTCTGGAGTTTTAAAGGGTTTTTTGACACTAAAAACATCACTTCAGTATGATGTCTGAAAGTGTTTTTTTCTTGTAAACAGACAGGTCCAAAGTTGTTTTCACCATTACATCATTCCTCATGTTCACGTTTGGTGACATTTTTTGACAAATTACAGACAGGAACTAAAGGGATTTTCACCTTGATATCCAGCTGGATCATAGCTAACACAGACATTGGTTGTCATCATGCGATGATTCCCAGACAGGAGTTCAAGGGGTTAAATGCTTAGCATGTGCACTAACACAACGCAAGTAGTACTTAGTTAAGTATTAGCAGATAACAAGCCAGCATTCATATTTATTGGCATTACTTTGTTTTATAGTATTCTTGGGACACTAACCTGTCTACATCTTCAAATTTATCATGACGGGAAATACCAGAGAGCTGTCTAATGGTATCAGAGACAAGATTGTTTACCTTCACAAAGGTGAAATGGGCTACATGACCATCAGCAAGCAGCTTGGTGAGAAAGTGACAAGTGTTGGTGCAATTATTTGCAAATGCAAGAAAGACAAAATAACTGTCAATCCCCCTCGGTCTGGGGCCCCAAGGAAGATCTCATCTTGAATAGCATCAATGATCTTAAAAACGGTGAAGGATAACCTCAGAGCTACACAGGAGGAACTCGTTAATTATCTCAAAGCAGCAGGGACCACAGTCACCAAGAAAACCATCAGTAACACATTATGCCGTTACGGTTTGAAATCCTGCAGTGCTCACAAGGTACCCCTGCTCAAGAGGGCCCATGTTCAGGCCCGTATGAAATATGCCAGTTGTTACGATCCTCAGTCTAGGGTTGAGGACCGTCAGAAAGGTAAAGGGAAAGGAGAGGGGTAAACGAGACAACCAGAGGATGGGAAAAGGGAACACGGGAAACAAAGGGATCTTTTTTTGAATATTTATTCACAAAGACTTTCACAAACAATAGGGTAACAGACTTCGGGAGTGACACAGCCAAAACAATAAACAAAACAGTGCTAACGGACGAATCCCAAACTAAGCTAATTCTAAACTAAAAGAAAAGACGAGAAAACGAAATGACACAGACTAAGCCTAACTCCCTAACCGAAACACACAGTAAGCCACACATACACAAAACAAAACAGCCGTCACTCCCTACGCACTTCACAGAAACGAACATACAGGAAACACCAAAGCCGAAACACAGTATCTGAGGGCGAGGCACAGAGAGTAGTCAGGAGGAAGGCAAGGGATCCAAAACCAGGAGTCAATCAAACCGAAGGCAAAGGTACAGAAAGGACAAAGCGAGAGTCGAAAACCAGGAAACCAAAAACTGTCATGCACAATCAATCAATCAATCCAAAAGAACACAAGCAAACCAAACACAGCAACAATGAGCAGAGCTGCCGCCACTTTCCCGCCACGGCTTTTTCAATCATAGAAGTGGAAGCGAAGCTCGGGGCGTGGCCAGGTCCGGGAGGCGGAGTCGAAGGGAGCTGGGTGACGATCAGGATCTGCAAGGCAACCCCTCCCCTAAACCTTACGGCACGTAACACCCCCCCACACAAGAGGGAACCCGGCCGGTGTTCGCAATCCTCCGGAATTGAGGGCATACAAAGTAATAAGCGGAGATTCAAGAAAAACCGATAGTCATGAGGAACCGGGCGTCAGCTTCGGGAGAGGGCATCAGCCACGAGATTAGTGATGGGAGCCCAACGCATTAACCGCTGGTTAGTGTTACACATCCGAGCGAGGAAAACCAAAGGATTGTGGTCTGTATACACCACCACCGGACGAGCACTGTCCCCTACATATACCTCAAAATGCTAAAAGAAGGGCTAGGGCTTCCTTCTCGATCGCGCTATACGCTAACTGGTGTTTTAAAAGCGTCTTGGAGAAATAGTATATAGGATGGTTCAACCCGTGACTGTCTTCCTGCAGGAGGACGGCACCAGCACCCAATCCACTGGCATCCACTTCTAACTTGAACGGTTTGGCGAAGTCGGGGGCAGCTAGGACGGGGGAACTACTCCTGAATAATAAGAACATAAGAACTATACAAACGAGAGGAGGCCATTCGGCCCATCAAGCTCGCTTGGGGAGAACTAAACTAATAGCTCAGAGTCATTAAAATCTTATCTAGCTCTGATTTAAAGGAATAATTCCAGTGAGGCTTAGAAAAATGTGGTCAAATGGGACCAAAATCAAGCTTTTTGGCTTTAACTCTACTCACCGTGTTTGGAGGGAAAATAATCCTGACTATTACCCCAGGAACAGCATCCCTACTGCCAAACATGGAGGTGGAAGCATTATGCTTTGGGGGTGTTTTTCTGCCATGGATACAGGATGGCTGTACCACATCGAAGGAAAGATGGACAGGGCCATGTATCATAAAATCTTGGATGAGTACATCCTTCCTTCAGCCAGGGCCTTGAAAATGCAGGAGGGTCTTCCAGCAAGACAATAACCCTAAACATACGGCTAAGATAACAAAGGGGTGGTTCAAGAAGAAGCACATTAAGGTCACGGAGTAGCCAGTCTCTGGACCTTAATCCCATAGAAAACCAGAGAGTGGCAACCTAACATCCTTAAAGATTTCAGAGATCTGCAAAGAGCAGTGGATGAATATTCCTGCTGAGCTGTGTGCAAACCTGGTGACCAACTACAAGAGACTCTGACAGCTGTGCTTGCCGACAATAGTTACTCTGCCAATACCCGGAGGAAACCCCACGACGACATGGGGAGAACATGCAAACTCCACACACATGTAACCCAGGCGGAGACTCGAACCCAGATCCCAGAGGTGTGAGGCAACAATGCTAACCACTGCACCACCATGCTGCCCCCTGTGCTAATAATAATTATAATAATTATTCCCTGTGAGTAAATTCTGTTCACACCTCCCCCAACTTGCCCCATCTTATGGGGAAGATGATGGTGCAGGAGGTAGTGCTATCATTTAGCAACCAGAGGGTTGCAGGTTCGAGCCCTGATTCCTCCTGACCCCATCAAAGTGTCCTTGAGCAAGACACTGAACCCCAAATTGCTCCCGGCGTGCAGGTTGGCGCCTTGCATGGCAGCCTCTGCCTCCGGAGTATGAATGTGTTGTGTGTGGATGGGTGAATGTGAGCCACCTGTAGCAGCACCTAGGGAGCTGGGGGTGAATGGCCTTGCTGAAGAACCGGCAAACATAACTGAGCCCAGGCTTGAACCAGTGACCTTCTGGTCACAGGTTGAAAGGTTGAGCCCACGAAGCCACTTGCTCCCCCCTAGGGTTGCAGGCTTCTTGAGTTCATGTAGGAAGAAAAGTCTTTTCTGGACTTTGTTGGTGATGGAGGCATGTCCCACCATGATGGTGGTCGTGGTCCCCTGGAATTGGCATAACTCCACCACAGATATGGCCTGGCCAGTGCTTTCCTAAAGAAGGCAGGCGGGGTTGCTGATTTTAAATTTAGCCTGTTGGTGTTAATGCATTTGTGTAGTGCTGCCCAGCATTTAATGTAATAGCAGAACTCACTGTAGCACAGTGCTTTCAGGTGACAGCTCAGTCACACTTCTTTTTAACGAATGAACTTAATGCATTAAGAAAGTATTAAACAAATCATCACATGGTCGTGTAGGAGAGAGTTTGATATTGGGGGGGGCACAACTTAATAGTATAAAGGCAAAGGCATATTTATAGGAGGGGCGAATGTAGCCGAATTAAATATTGGGGGTACGCTTCGGCAATAATCTGCTTGCTGTTCCTTTTGTTGAGGGCAGAGCTAATCAATTAAGTTAAGTGAGCTGATTGTGAAATCTAACAAACACATGGAATGGCTGAGCTGAGGAGAGGTTTGGGAACCAAAGCCGTGTTCTTATAACCATCCAACAAGGTATCAGTCACTTTTTTGGAAAACAGGAGAAATTCAAGTTGCTTTTTATTGGGTTACTGTTTCAGTTCTGACTTTTTTTGACTGCTAATACATGCTTTCTACTCAGACAAATAGCTGTAAACATTTTCATTGGCTGCCTAAGACTTTTGCACAGCACTGTACCTGTGCCTCCAGGAATGGACACCAGGCTGAACACTGTTCTGTGGTACAGAAAATGTTATTATTGTTAGGTAGTGTCACGCCACGTGAATACGGGTAAGGCAGGTGGGCAGGAAGGACCAGGCAGGAAGGCGGTAAACGGGGCAAACGAGGGTTTAATTGGAATACGGGCAGGACGGAAACGCAGGCATAAACAAACGGCAGGT
The DNA here is from genome assembly GCF_023856365.1 of Brienomyrus brachyistius. NCBI lineage: Eukaryota > Metazoa > Chordata > Actinopteri > Osteoglossiformes > Mormyridae > Brienomyrus > Brienomyrus brachyistius. The sequence continues at coordinate 997,356 of NW_026042314.1, forward strand.
AACGTCAATGACAGACACGGAAACAGGGGAGACCAGGACTTAAATACATTAAAGCAGGGCAACATAATCAGACGGGGCTGGAAACAAATCGGGGAAGCACACGTGGGTAATCAGGGGGCGTGGCACACATGAGGAGCGGACGGGTCAGGCATCACAGAACCCCCCCCCCAAAGGCGCGCTACACCGGGCGCACCAGGGAGGAGGCGACGAATGAGAGACAGGAACCAAAACCTAGAAAACAAGAACCAAAACCATCAACGAGGGACCGGGAACAAGACGGAGACACAGAACAAGGCAAGGGACAGGACGCAAGACAGGAGCTGAGACAGCACAGGGAAAGCAGAGAGGCAAACCAGGAAAGGGGACACAGAGGGAACAGGAGGAACAAAAGAAGCGGGAGTGACGGGAGGGAACGACAGGAAACCAGGAGCGGAGCGGGGCAGAACAGGACCAGGAACCGAGAAAGGGGGAGCAGAGAAAGGAGGGAAAGAGGCAGGAGAGAAGGGAGAGAAGGCGGGGGAACAAAGGGGAGCCCGAGGGAGCCCCAGCGGGCGATGGGAGGCGGCCGGAGGGGCCGCAGCCAGCCGGGAGGCCGGAGCCGGAGGGGACCCCGGAGGGGACCCCGGAGGGGTCGAGGAGACCGGGCGAGGGACCGAGGCAGGGGCCGAGGAGGGAGCAGGAGGGGCCACCGGGGAAGGGGACGAGGAAGCCGGAGGGGACCTCGGGGAAGGGCCAGAGGTAGAGGCCCCGCAGGGGACCGAGGAGCCGTAGTCGGGGAACTCGCAGGAGCCCGACGAGACGCCGGACAAGGGACAGAGGCAGGGGGTCTCAGATATTACAAAACCTCAGGAATAATACACTGACATTAGGTCTATATATTTGTGTGTTTTTTTTCCCATTAGCCTAGCCTACTTTTTGTCGAAGGGGGACCGGCAGGCGACTGCCGACCCGGCGGGCCAGGACCCGCAGGCGCCGAGCGAGCCACAGCGCAGGCGAAGGAGGGCGAGCCAGGGGGCCGGGCGGGAGGGACCCCCGTCCTGCGTCTATGCCCTCTCCCCCTACGGGACACAGACACCAGGCCCCTTGGTCGGGGTCGGGCACGTTGGGGCGAGGGCGAAAAAGTCACCAGTGTGATCCCCGAGGGGTCCCATTCCAGCTCCTCCACCTCCGAAGAGGGAGGAGCCACGATGGAGTCCTCTGTGACCACCTCGGGGACTAGGGCGACAGGAACTGGGGCACGGTCAGAAGCAGGGGCACGGTCAGGGACCGGAACAGGGTCAGCAGGCTGTGGGGGCGCCGGCCCGGGAGCTGCTGGAGCGCGGTCAGGACTTGGAGCGCGGTCAGGACTTGGAGCTGCAGGCTGTGGGGGCGCCTTTATACAGTTTATACAATAACTCCAATCCTCATGAATATTGACACATAAATTAAAACACGTTCTCAGCCACATAACACGTCCCGCGTTTACCTGATCGGAACGAAAATGTCACCAGCAAAACTGACCAGACCGCAACTCAAACGCCAGATTAGTTCCGCTATAGAAATACTAGAAAGCTCCTTACAAACGTATGCCTTTAATTATAATTATGTTAATTACTAAATTCTTCATTTAAATCAAATAATGCTGCGGATTCAGTTATGTTTAAATCATTCTTATATTTAAATTAATTAAATAAATGTAAAGCAGCATAACTGATCCTAACAGCAGTTACACTCCTCTATCTATTAGTTTTTAATTTAGCGCACTGTCTTATTATTTAATTTAGGTTTACATTCATTCGGTTAACATGTGCAGCATTTAACAGACGCTTTTACCCAAAATGACTTCAATTTCTTAACTACTATATAACATGTGGTAACATCATCAAAATCACACTTTAGCTAGTTGATTTTTTAAAGACTGAACTGCACTTTAAAATGTGACCAAGTGCTGCTCTGTACTTCTGTACTACTGGTAGAATCTGGAGGCCATTAGCTAAGAAAGATGAAAAGAATTGAGGTATGAACATTATGTAGTGAAGGCTTTGCAAATAAATCTGCCGATCAGCTGGCTGTCAAGACTTTCACAGTCACAAATAATCCATGTTGTTGCACATTTAAAAACGATGTCTATGAATAGATATGAAGGTGATCAAAAGGCTACAAAAAACAATGACAAATCCTGACAATCCCCAGTCATAACAACCACTTTTGAAAGGCCAATACATCAAAATGTATTAGAAAAAATATTGTAGGTCAATGAAACGTGCCCCACCCCAGTGGTTAAATGACACAGAATTTGATGCGCTCCCCAAAGGTGTAGCCCCAAGTAAAAATACCAAGTTTGGCCTCAAAGGACCAAAGAATTGCTGAGATATGTTAACACACAGTGATTGGCGGCATTACCATCAAAATCATTTGAATGAGATGGACAAATCGCTTTGCAAGTCAAAAGTCCCTCAGATTTCACTTATGAGGCTGGGTACTAAGACTATCCATCCATTCATTTTCTAAACCGCTTATCCCACTGGGTCGCGGGGGGGTCCGGGGCCTATCCTGGAAGCAATGGGCACGAGGCAGGGAACAACCCAGGATGGGGGGCCAGCCCATAGCAGGGCACACTCACACACCATTCACGCTCACACGCACACCTACGGGTAATGTAGCAAGTCCAATTAGGCTCAGCATGTATTTGGATTGTGGGAGGAAACCGGAGTACCTGGAGGAAACCCCACGACGACATGGGGAGAACATGCAAACTCCACACACACGTAACCCAGCTGGAGACTCGAACCCCGGTCCCAGAGGTGTGAGGCAACAGTGCTGACCACTGCACCACCATGCCGCCCCCCTAGGTCAATCCATTCAACAGTTATTAGCCACAAGGCATGTTTACTTATTGCAACACGACCTAGTGGTGGAATGACACTATTTTTGTTCTTATTCCTCAGAATTGGGCCCCAAGTCCAGTCACCAAATCAATTTTAACCAAAGTTTTGTTGAGATATGGCCACACATCCTGTTCAGTGGCTTTGTCATCAAATTCATTGGATGATAGTGGCCATAGCATCTGACTTTTAGTAACTTTTGGTCACAATCCCTTCTAGATGATGCACCCCAAATTTGATGATGATTTGATCAACAGCCTAGGTTTCCAAAAAACTTTTTATTCAGGAAAATTCAAAATGACAATATGACAGACTTAATTAATGAGTGCAATCGAAGTTAGACAAGCCATGGCTTTAAACACACCAAAGATCATAATCCCAGGCTTAAGAATTCAGAATTTACATGCAGAAACATATCTTGAAATTTGACCTGATGCTGTTGCTACAGGAATGAATGGATTAAACCCAAATTTGGTGAGCCAGTATTTTGGATGGGCCTCTGACAGGGTGCCAAATTACAAAGTAGAAGATTGGACAAAATTTTTGGCCTGTGCAAAATAAGTAGGTTTTCTGAAAAATTCAGAATGACAGAAAATCCAATAAGGAAATTAACGGCAATGGATGAATTTGAATTGGGATGACCAAAGGATTCAGAGGAATGAAAGATCACAAATCTAGGCCAAGGGGTGTTAACATACTTCATATATCAAGTATAATACCTGTAAGAAATGAGTTTATTATAAGAATGTCTGCTAAAGTCAGCTAAAACTGCTTAATTTCATTCTTTTTAGCTTTGCTCTGACTTTAGCTGAGTATTTTGTTCACCCTGGTGCTTGTTGGTAATACCCCAGTGAGTACAGTGCACGCCCCCTCCCCCAAACAGATTCTTCCCAAAAAAACGCGCCAACTTCCTTCACGAGGGAAAGATTTGGGATCCATTTAGCCTTTATTTATTTGTGATAGAGTATAAACGACTTACAAATTTTAATTAATTACTTACATTCAGTGCTGTGTGTGGTTGTGCATTGACTTTAATAGGAAGGAGTGTCTGCAGGTTTCCTGCCACACACAGGTACCAGCCCGTGTCCTTCCTCTCCAGTCGCCTCATTGTGACGCTGAGCACTTTATTAACTCTTTCATCACTGAGCTCCACAGGCCTCCCATCCAAACTCCCAGAATTCTCTACACAGGAGCCCTTGCCCATCCTACACCACATCATGTCAATGTAAATGTCAGTATAGTGACACTGAATACTGACAGTGTCTCCTTTCATAGGCGTCACCTCCTGTTTGTCCACAAGCTGCCCTGGAGATCCTGAAGACACAAATCAGAAACAAAGGAAGCACTAACGTTTGCATAACAATAAGATATTCTCACTATGATTATGGACCAGTAACAAGATGTTTATATCGTCTTTCCGTACATTTTATGCATATCTATAGCTGAGCTATGACATTTGTCATATTACTTATCATACTTAACACGGGGGCAGCATGGTGGCGCAGTGGTTTGCCCTGCTGCCTTACAGCAAGAAGGTCCTGTGTTCAATCCCAAGTCCTTTCTGCGTGGAGTTTGCACGCTCTCCCTCTGTTTGTCTGAGTTTTCACCAGGCGCTGTAGTTTCCTCCCACGGTCCAAAAGCATTCAAGAGGGGTTGAATGGTGAGTCTAAATTGGTCCTGTAGTTGTGTGTGCACCCTGTGGTGTGTTGGTGATTCCCCAGGGTTGGTTCCCACTTGTGCCCAGTGTTCTTGGGATAGGTTCCAGTCCCCAGGCAACCCCAGTTGGAATTAAGTGGCTTCAGAAAATGGATGGATGGATACTTAACCCCCTGTAGAAGCCCATGTAAACTGATATGGTTACTTTTTCCACGCTACATTTATCATATTGGGAAAAATTTAAATGCATAGCAGCGGCCCTTCTACCTCCGACGAGCTAAAAGGTGTGGCACAAGTCCCCTTATCCTCAGGACACTTTATAACTGTGTCATCAGGAGCATCCTAACTGGATGCGTCGCCGGCTGGTATGATAGCCACACCACCTACCCCAGCAAAGCTCTGCAAGAAGTAGCACGGTGTGGGGAATATCATTATGAGATGAGCTTCCTGTCAGGGTCAGCTCCTGTTGTCCCAGTCTTGCATCCATAGCTTCTGGCTTTGACCTTGAATAGGATAAGTGCTACAGCCAATGGATGGATATTCCATACTTACATGCACTTCACACATTAATGTCAAATGAGAGTATAATTTTCTTTACATGCACTATTAAGTATTAACATGGTCTATATGAGTAATTATGTAACTAATATTAAATAAATTTAAAGAATATATACCATGCAGTGTTGGCCTCCCATCTGCAGGGTAGGCCACACGAATCCCAGCCATAGTCTGTGCCTATGCGTATAGACTTTGCATGTCCTGAATATGTCACATTAGACATGGATTGATATCAAGCTTGGTACTTCATGATTAAAGCTAAATCAATAACGTAAAAAATTCCCATTTAAATATTCAATTGCTTGGAAAAAGGCCTATTTACCAATTAAACCAGTAGCAATAGCACATAAATCCATTAAATACACAGATTAAGTTTAATTTGGTCTCAGATATTACAAAACCTCATGAATAATACACTGACATTAGGTCTATATATTTGTGTGTTTTTTTCCCATTAGCCTAGCCTACTTTTTGTCTCTGGGGAAAAGGATACGAATGAACTCGCATGTACGCTAAACATGACTTTATACACAAACACGGAATGTAGTGTCCAGTGTTCAAACTCATTGATTTCAGGTCATTTTCACCTGTTGAAATGATTGAAGACAACAAAAAGATCATTTAAAGCATAAATGCATTTATTTTCTAATTAGATGTCAGCAAAACATTAAACATTTGTATGTAGTAATTGCAAGAAAACAAAAAGAAAACAAAATGTACCATTTTAAGTTTCTGGTACTGTGACATAACACTGATATCAGCGCATTTAACAACGTTACACATGACAGGTTAAACTATTCCTTCTAAGCTAGGAATCCTAAACTCAGTACGTCCAAACAAAAGCAAAAACAGAAATACTGTCACAGGTCCAGGGCGGATTGAGAGCGACAGCGTGTCATGGAGCAAGCAGAAACAGAGAGTGGACGACTCACTCAGGGATTCAAAGGAGGAAAGGGGATAAACACTAGAGACACTAATAAAAACAAAAGCAGACCACGAGGGGTCAAAAACAAGACAAGGAACAACAGTAATCAAATAAGAAATCGGTCGGTGGGTCACAAGCTTTTTTTTTTTTTTTTTCCCTCCACCACCCCCCCTCTGCGGAGGACCACTTTGTTGTGCCCGAGATGTTATTTCAGGTGGAGTTTAGGACCCAACCTGACACGTGTGTATAGACAAACAGGCACACACATATACAAGCATACGTTCCCACCCTCATGCAGACATAAACAAATATTTACACATTCACCCAACATTTAGACACACAGAAATGAACGCTGTACACATACTCTCACTCCCCATGTATACTCTATGTGGACCCCTATTTTTCCTCTGGCGAGGAGACCAGAAGATCACCCCGGACTCGCAGTAGCCGAGAAGCCCACCAGCCCAGACCCCGACCAGCTGTTCCTCTCAGCCCCAAATGGCGAACAGGGAACGGGGGTGTGAAAAGACCCCATGCCCCCCTTCGCCCGCTCAGATGTGGTGTTGGTGTGTGTTGTTCTAAAGTGCTTTTAAAACAGGTGAAGGGCATGGCACTAACCACCCCCTGCCGACCAACAGCTGGTGTTAGCTCGGCCTCTCCCCAGAGCCCTCAATGTCTATGTGTGATTAAAATTGAGATGTGGGCCCTGGCACCAGAGGTAAGGCTGAATGAACAGACCGCCCTCTGGATGCCATTCTGTGTGCCCATCCCCAACGCCCTAAATGTATGTGTCGTGAGAGAGTAAGTAATGAGAGTGTCTACGTTGTAGTGTATGAATGAGGTACAGGTGGTCGCGAGGGGACAGAGGAGGAATACCTACCCTGCATCCCAGCAACGCACCTACACCTCAAAGCCCTACATGTGTGGTGGTGTGATGGAGCGGGAGGAGGGAAGCATTTAGGGATGGGGAGGAAAGGAATGGGGGGGGGCAAAATACCTCCCCCCCCGGAGCCAGCTCCCCCGCTGACCCCCATAAGCACTCCCCGTTCCCCGAAATCCATCCAGGGAGGGGGGCCCAGGCCCATCCAGACCGGGGCCCAAGGCAGCAGCACCACCGGGCCCCACAGAGCCCAAGGCGCCCCACCGGAACCCACTACAAAGGAAAAGCTACCCCCGCCCCAGCATTCAGTCAACTCCCAGACTGCACAAGACAAAAGACATCCAAAGACATTGTACCTCTCTGAAAGGTAGAAACGTTTCACCGCTCGTCCAAGCAGCTTTGCATGTGCAAATGCACAACCCCTCACTCAACAGAGGTAGAGGCATTAGGCACAACCTGTCTCCAATTTAACCTGCGGCCCTCTCATCATTTGCCAAAACAAAAATAATTCCCAGGAAAAAAACAGACCCAATTCACACCTCCACCAGGTGGACCACCCTTAACGACCCACTTTATTGGAGTAGGAGGGACTGGTTACATCTACCCGCAAATCCCCCCCCCCCACTTTGTTTCACTCAACGAGCCCCCTTATACTACTTACCCAGGAGGATAAATATGTGGACACTTACTACCTCCCTCAGTCTGAAGAAGCTGCTTGGATGAGCAGCGAAACGTTTCTAACTTTCAGAGACAAGTCCAGTTGCCACGAGTCAACCACCAGAGAGTATGGTCTAAGGTTGCCTGGTCCTTCTGTTCCTCTGTGGCGAAGGGTACCTTAAGGGTACCTTCACCACATTGCCATTTGATACTGACACCTTCACATTGCCTGCTTCTAAATCGCCAACGATCAGTTCTTCCAATAATAATTTGTCCACCTTAGTTTCAACAATATCCAAATTTATAGCATTCGGCTGGAATTCACTGTTTATAACTTCTACTGCCACATCCTCAATTTCCAATTCAAATGCTTTTTCAAAAGCCTTTTCTCTAGTCTCCTCCACTTCTATTTCTCCAATTTGTACTTGCAAAATTTCAAAATTAAATTTACTTTGATCTAAATATTCGAGATCAAACTGGCAGAGGTCTACCAGCACAGCTCCTATCTTCAGACTGTCTTGATGGTTGTCTACAGGCTTTATGGAGATTGTCCTGTTATTTATCACAAAAGCCTCCAACCCATGTACATCTATCCCCTTATCCCTCCCAAGCTGGCTAGTGGGTGGAGTTACTTGGGAGCACTCCTCTTCATCACCCCAGCAGATGATCTCTTCCCACTTGTCCCAGGCTGCCCAATAAGCATCATCCGTCCAGCTAACTGCCTTGGCAATTCGCCTTCGGGAATGTGACTCAGTGGAACTGTCAGCCTGGTCAGAAGGTGATTCTGCTGGGGAGCACAGCTCTTTCTCATCTCCCCAGTCAATCACCTCTCCCCACTTGTCCCAAGTTGCCCAGTATCTGTCGTCGCTCCAGCAAACAGCTTTCTCAATTCGTCTGATTCTGAATGAGGAAAAACAACATACAGGCAATGCAATGGAGCTGTCAGTCACTCCTGACATGTGGACTACACTTCTGCACTGACCCACACCTTCCCAATCAACAACCGCATTACTGCACAGGCAGAGCTGCTATCTTTGGTCAGCTGGCTGGCGTGAGATTCTCAATTCCAGACAAGTCTGCACATTCATCTCCATATGTGTAACAGTCTTACTACCTTGTAAATAGTCTGGAGGGTTTGCAGACTACCCCAACACTTTTGATGGAGCTAATTTTAGGTTTATAATGGAATAAAACAGATTGACTACAAGACATCTTGAGTGAGGGTTGGCAACCCTGCATGTGACACTAACTAACCTGCACATAAAATTTAAATATAATCCAAACAATATACTGAATTTTACACAAACATATTTCAATATACAGTCATACCTCGGCTCACGAACTTAGTTCCTGACCTGAAAAGTGCGTGACCTCAATCAATTTTCCCATTTCAAATAATGTAAATACGTATTATGTTCAATATGTTTAAACTTCAGAAACGCTGCATTTTCTTCAATTTTTTATATTTTTCTGTGACCAAGAATCCATCCATCCATTCATTTTCCAAACCGCTTATCCTACTGGGTTGCCTATCCCGGAAGCAATGGGCACGAGGCAGGGAAAAATCGAGGATGGGGGGGCCAGCCCATTGCAGGGCACACTCACACACCATTCACTCACACATGCACTCCTACGGGCAATTTAGCAAGTACCCGGAGGAAAGCCCACGACGACATGGGGAGAACGTGACCAAGAATATAGACTTAAATTAAAATAACCTTACTTGTAACAAATAATGCTGTTGGCACGTCAAACTGTCGGTGCAGCGGTACGAAGACTAACAATAATAGAGGATTTATAAATGGAAAAATAAGTTCACACAACACGTTATTCACCATGAACTAGGACATATCGCCGTCTTTCTCTTTAGGTCACTCTATACATACATATATACACTTCGAGCACGCGCAGTACAACTCAACACCCCCTACCATACAATCAAATTATGACAGACTGTGCACATATAACTGAGAGCATACATTTACATTTACATGCTAACAAATGCTAAATTAAATAAAACATTAAAACTGAGCATACGCTGGTCGCTTGAAAGACGCCAAAACACGGAAAAGAACCACAAAACATCCCCCCAAAAAACTAAACAATCAACATTAAAATACTGAATAACAGTCAAATGCAGTAATTTCGAAAATATTATTGTTTTTTTTATTATACTGGACATTTCTTCGCGTTTCGGGTGGTTCTTTGGGGAGCTTTCATCGGACCCTTTTGGGGACGTTTGTGTGTTCGCGGCCCGAAACACGGTTCGACAACCGGTACAAAACAAAACACGATTTATTCGTGAACAGGACTGTTCGTGGGTCGAGGTACCACTGTACATACAAAGACAGATACTAAATAATAAGATAAGTTATACGATAAAATGGGAGCAGAAATGCAACGTACCTTGCCATCTTGGTGCAGAAAAGCAAGTGAAGCCGCGTCTTTCAAACCGGTAGCTTCCCACGTGCGGAGGCATCAAATGTAACCAAGCAACAACATAACTAAATAATAACATCATAATACGTATAGTTCTTATATAATAATGACAGTTTTATAAGTTTTTTATTTACTTGTAGAAGTAAATAAGAAAAAAAAATGTGTAAGAACTGCAAAGCAAGAATATAGTAGTAAGCATGAAGCACACATTCAGCTCTGGATAATATCAGACAATGACTTAGAGACACGTGAAATGAACTGCACTCTTGGAGTCTGTCTCTCCCCAAAGCACTATGCACGGTAACTTGTTTAATATGGGAATTATAAAATGACACTTTGGTAACATTTCAAACTGTTGTATCGCGATACATAGCGATCAGTATGTCGAACTGTCACGCCCAGCTCGTACGATCCTCATGTGTGCCATGCCCCCCCGATTATCCACGTGTGCTTCCCCCTTGTACCCAGCTGTGTCCGATTATTTTCGCCCAGTCCTGTCTATTTCAGTCCATGTCTTGCTTTCGTTCCTGGTCCGTCATTGATGTTAGTTAGTCGATGTTCGTGCTTCGTCCCGTTTTAGTGCTAATAAATCCCAGTTTCCCCGTGTTCTGCCTGCCTGTTTCCTGCCCGTGCGATCGCGCTCGCAACCAGCCCAAAACCTGACATGAACAAGGTTATACATCACACAAGCTTCCCACAAGAACCTGTAATTAGACTAAGCGCGTACCACACTGGGCCCGGCTGCCTTATACCGCAACCGAGCACGATCGTACCGCCCCCCTCCGCAGTTCTGCCCCTCTGTTGCACTTACTGGTCCGGACGCGAGCACGTTTTGTCATCAACCTGCAACTTGTTGTGTGAAAGAAACATAAGAAGCAAAGCTGTGTACCACAGTAGGGTATAATTCATGGTTAATTTCGTGGCTTATTTGGGGCGGTTTTAAGTATGATGACACACACAGATTTGTCACGTATACAAAGCAGAGGTTTTTATTTATTCGTGCTGCACGTATAGGAAGATCCACACTTTATCAAATATCTCAGGCAGACTGATGCTGCGCGGGATACCGGTGCCAAAAAGGTATTGCGGTACCGCATTTTTGAAAGCTGTTCGGTATTACATTACATTACATTTCGTAGTACTTGTACTAATTACACTATTTTCGCTTCCGCTAACTATGGGATCATGACGATGGACTCTATATAGCAAAACCACTGCCGAAACTAAGTTATACACTAAGTTAGACCTGCACCCATCATGCTATATAAAATACTAAAACGTCAGCTAGTTAAGTATGATGTCCATAGCTTCACGTCAGTGATTTATGTCAGGGATATACATTGACGTCATCAAAGTTTGATGTTTGAATAATAAATAGATAATAAAGCATAATGTGCTGCGTGGAACGTGTTTTATATGTGATCAGGTCATCAGAGCTGTATTATGGGATGTCACCAAGACAGATAATGCTAATACTTAAAAGTAAATAGCATAATCATACAATGATAAGAAAGAGAATAAGGCAAAAACATTTCTTGAAATTTGGCCTGAGGGTGGGGCTAGAGTGATGGATGGATTGAACCCAAATTTGGTATGAATAGTTGGAACTGACCTCTATCGATGTGCCAAATTTCAAAAAAGTTGCCAATCAGCTCTATGGGCTGCCATAGACTCCCATGGCAAAAAGCATAATAATAGTGAAAACTATTAAAAACTATAGGTATCCTAATAATAATAGACTGTCATCTCTAAATTGCCCACAGTGTGTGAGTGAGTGCATTCCCTGCAATGGACTGGCATCCCATCCAAAAGTATACCATTGTGTCCTATGCTACCTGGGATAAGCTCCAGGCCCTCGTCTCCAGGATATGCGGTATGAGGATGGATGAATAATAATCATGTTTATTTCAATTTCAATTATTGGCAAATATAAACATGTACCAAGGATAATAGCAATAAATACAGTATGCCAAAATAAATGCTAGAGGAGAATCCTGCAATTCCTGCCCCAGTCCTGGGTCTGAGGAGTTTATTCTCACTGAGATTGCATAGGATTCCTCTGGCTGCTGTTTTTCTCCCGAACACGTGAAGTGCTACTTCTTCATTGCCCACATGTGAGCCAGTATGTGAGCCCTGATCCGGGCTACCATCCCGCCCAAGGCATTTCCTCTGTATGCTGCTTCCTGCAGCCCTGCAGTGGATAAAAGGAAAGGACAATGGTTTGTTGATTTATAGCACATGTATTGTTATATTTTATATTATTCAAATATACATTACTCAGTAATAACTCAGTAACTACTCAAGTACAAATGATGAACAAATACAGTAACTGTTATGATTAAGAATGAACGAACGTGGGATCAGTATATAACTAATACTTTCTGGTTAATTAATAAATTAAGTAAGAGTGTAGTACTTCAGGGGCGGCATGGTGGTGCTCTCATGCCCGGCTCGTACGATCCTCGTGTGTGCCACGCCCCCTGATTACCCACGTGTGCTTCCCTGATCTTGCCCAGCTGTGTCCACTTATTTTCGCCCAGTCTCGTCTATTTCAGTCCATGACTTGCCTTAGTTTCTGGTCCGTCATTGATGTTAGTTAGTCTTAGTGCTGTCTGCTCCGTCCCGATCCGAATAAATCCCCGTTTTCCCTGTACTCCGCCTGCTTGCCTGCTTCCTGCCCGCTTGTCAGCCTGTGCGCACTACCCGCTTTAACCAGCGAACTCTGGTTAGCACTGTTGCCTCACACCTCTGGGACCTGGGTTCGAGTCTCCGCCTGGGTCACATGTGTGTGGAGTTTGCATGTTCTCCCCATGTCGTCGTGGGGTTTCCCCCCACAGTCCAAAAAACATACTGAGGCTAACTGGAGTTGCTAAATTGCCCGTAGGTGTGTGTGTGAGAGTGAATGGTGTGTGTGTGCCCTGCGACAGGCTGGCCCCTCATCCTGGGTTGTTCCCTGCCTTGTGCACATTGCTTCCGGGATAGGCTCCGGACCCCCCGCGACCCAGTAGGATAAGCGGTTTGGAAAATAGATGGATGGATGTACTACTACATTATTTGTGCCCCCTCAAGTAGAGTGTTGCTCCTAACTCATCTGATCTTTTTATATGTTGTTAAAACATACTGAATTAATCCCTGCAAGAAATTCTTTGAGGGGGTTAGAGAGAAAATGCAGGAGACTGAATCCAGGACCTCAGCTATATCTTTTTTAAGTGTTTACGTGTAAACAGTCAAGACTTAACTATATGGGCTCATACTAAAATTAAAAATTCATGGCAAAGTGTTACTCCATTTTGAACAATATGAGCAGAGTATGCACAACCTTTTTATGTGAGACACAGCTATATGCACTATATATTTGTGCTTCCCCTAGACTTCCTGAGACCTTAAATAGTGTGACATTTGCAATATCGAAAGCCTTCGTTTTAAAGATGACTTTTCATGTTTTCACTTGAAATCATGTGGAAAGATCACATCTCCACCCACAAAGCTCTTTCATATTTCCTGAGAGCCATATTTCATATTTGCTGGCGAGCTGTCTCAAAATTTTATCAGTTCCATTCCAGCCCCCTATAATGCCTCTGCAAAGACTGAAAAAGAGCCATCAAACGGTTATTGAATTATGGTCTTAGCAGGGTCAAGCATCAAAACTGCTGCTTTTTTCATTATCACTATGTGGCGCTGCTTGCATTTTGGGACTGTTTCAAAATTAAATCAGTTCTAGTTCCTCACCAATACCTGTACAAAGTTTGAAAAGGATTCGTCGAACGGTTTTTGAGTTATTGGCTTGCATGCCAAAGTATCTGCAGCGACAGGGGAACAGTGCTGAAACCAAAAGTATTCCCTGAAGGCCAGGGAATACCATCCATCCATCCATTTTCTAAACCGCTTATCCTACTGGGTCGCGGGGGGTCCGGAGCCTATCCCGGAAGCAATGGGCACGAGGCTGGGAACAACCCAGGATGGGGGGCCAGCCCATCACAGGGCACACTCACACTCCATTCATGCACACATGCACTCCTACGGGCAATTTAGCAACTCCAATTAGCCTGAAGGCCAGGGAATACAACAAAGGTAATTTATACTTACAGATCTGAAATCAGCAGATCACATTTATGTACCATCATGTATGTTAAGTTCTTGTTGCTGTAAAGCGGAGAACTACTACACGGGAGAGAAGTATCCAGGCTGAAAAATATCTTCTGGAATTTTACTGAGGTCAGCATGTCATTGGCCCCAAAGTGGCATTCCCATATCAGTTGAAATATGCAATTGTCTGCATGCATAAACTTGCCTCTTACGCCATACTCCATCCATTTTCCAAACCGCTTATCCTACTGGGTTGCGGGGGGTCCGGAGCCTATCCCGGAAGCAATGGGCACGAGGCAGGGAACAACCCAGGATGGGGGGCCAGCCCATCGCAGGGCACACTCACACACCAGTCACTCTCACACGCACACCTACAGGCAATTTAGCAAGTCCAATTAGGCTCAGCATGTATTTGGACTGTGGGAGGAAACCGGAGTACCTGGAGGAAACCCCACGACGACATGGGGAGAACATGCAAACTCCACACACACGTAACCCAGGTGGAGACTCGAACTCGGGTCCCAGAGGTGTGAGGCAACAGTGCTGACCACTGCACCACCATGCCGCCCCCCTAGGTCAATCCATTCAACAGTTATTAGCCACAAGGCATGTTTACTTATTGCAACACCACCTAGTGGTGGTGTTGGAGAAAGCGTCAGGCTTTCCACTCCAACTCTGCACACAGGACCAAACTGCAGTACAGTATATGTTGAAGAAAGCGACAGGCTTTCCACTCCAACTCTGTACACACCATTAATTACGAGACAACACACTTAGAGTTTTACTTGCACAAGGGTAACCACACTCTCTGCATGCTAGGCTACAAAGGAATGTGTTACAAAGGGTGGTACCCCTTGGCACCTTTATTTATAGTCAATGGTGGGCAGGGGTCTTGGAGTGAGAACAAAGAAAGGACTGTGAGAGTAAGAAGAAGTTCTGGTTTTACTCAGGTGGACAACTATTTAAACACGTGCTCAGGATACGTGTAAACTAATATAATCTAAATTATGAAGGTAAAGAAAAACAAAATAATGTATATACATATTTACACTCATTGCTGATTATACAGAAATGATAACAAATGATTAATAACAGTTTCTTCAACCTAACAGGTGGAATGACACTATTTTTGTTCTTATTCCACAGAATTGGGCCCCAAGTCCAGTCACCAAATCGATTTTATCCAATCAAAGTTCGCGGATGCCATCGAACCTTAGCAGTAGCTAGATCGCGCACAGGGTATAACGTAGGATCTCTACTCCTAGTTATAATGGGGGAAGAAGGAGGAGCGAAGAGATATGGACACACATCCTGTTCAGTGGCTTTGTCATCAAATTCATTGGATGATAGTGGCCATAGCATCTGACTTTTAGTAAATTTTGGTCAAAATCCCTTCTAGATGATGCACCCCAAATGTGATGATGATTGGATCAACAGCCTAGGTTTCCAAAAAACTTTTTTTTCAGAAAAATTCAAAATGACAACATGACAGACTTAATCAATGAGTGCAATCGAAGTTAGACAAGCCATGGCTTTAAACACACCAAAGATCATAATCCCAGGCTTAAGAATTCAGAATTTAAATGCAGAAACATATCTTGAAATTTGACCTGATGGTGTTGCTACAGGAATGAATGGATTAAACCAAAATTTGGTGAGCCAGTATTTTGGATGGGCCTCTGTCAGGGTGCCAAATTACAAATTAGAAGATTGGACAAAATTTTTGGCCTGTGCAAAATAAGTAGGTTTTCTGAAAAATTCAGAATGACAGAAAATCCAATAAGGAAATTAACGGCAATGGATGAATTTGAATCGGGATGAGCAAAGGATTCAGAGGAATGAAAGATCACAAATCTAGGCCAAGGGGTGTTAACATACTTCATATATCAAGTATAATACCCGTAAGAAATGAGTTTATTATAAGAATGTCCGCTAAAGTCAGCTAAAACTGCCTAATTTCATTCTTTTTAGCTTTGCTCTGACTTTAGCTGAGTATTTTGTTCACCTTGGTGCTTGTTGGTAATACCCCAGTGAGTACAGTGCACGCCCCCTCCCCCAAACAGATTCTTCCCAAAAAAATGCGCCAACTTCCTTCACGAGGGAAAGATTTGGGATCCATTTAGCCTTTATTTATTTGTAATAGAGTATAAACGACTCACATATTTTAATTAATTGCTTACATTCAGTGCTGTGTGTGGTTGTGCATTGACTTTAATAGGAAGGAGTGTCTGCAGGTTTCCTGCCACACACAGGTACCAGCCCGTGTCCTTCCTCTCCAGTCGCCTCATTGTGACGCTGAGCACTTTATTAACTCTTTCATCACTGAGCTCCACAGGCCTCCCATCCAAACTCCCAGAATTCTCTACACAGGAGCCCTTGCCCATCCTACACCACATCATGTCAATGTAAATGTCAGTATAGTGACACTGAATACTGACAGTGTCTCCTTTCATAGGCGTCACCTCCTGTTTGTCCACAAGCTGCCCTGGAGATCCTGAAGACACAAATCAGAAACAAAGGAAGCACTAACGTTTGCATAACAATAAGATATTCTCACTATGATTATGGACCAGTAACAAGATGTTTATATCGTCTTTCCGTACATTTTATGCATATCTATAGCTGAGCTATGACATTTGTCATATTACTTATCATACTTAGCACGGGGGCAGCATGGTGGCGCAGTGGTTTGCCCTGCTGCCTTACAGCAAGAAGGTCCTGTGTTCAATCCCAAGTCCTTTCTGCGTGGAGTTTGCACGCTCTCCCTCTGTTTGTCTGAGTTTTCACCAGGCGCTGTAGTTTCCTCCCACGGTCCAAAAGCATTCAAGAGGGGTTGAATGGTGAGTCTAAATTGGTCCTGTAGTTGTGTGTGCACCCTGTGGTGTGTTGGTGATTCCCCAGGGTTGGTTCCCACTTGTGCCCAGTGTTCTTGGGATAGGTTCCAGTCCCCAGGCAACCCCAGTTGGAATTAAGTGGCTTCAGAAAATGGATGGATGGATACTTAACCCCCTGTAGAAGCCCATGTAAACTGATATGGTTACTTTTTCCACGCTACATTTATCATATTGGGAAAAATTTTAATGCATAGCAACGGCCCTTCTACCTCCGACGAGCTAAAAGGTGTGGCACAAGTCCCCTTATCCTCAGGACACTTTATAACTGTGTCATCAGGAGCATCCTAACTGGATGCGTCGTCGGCTGGTATGATAGCCACACCACCTACCCCAGCAAAGCTCTGCAAGAAGTAGCACGGTGTGGGGAATATCATTATGAGATGAGCTTCCTGTCAGGGTCAGCTCCTGTTGTCCCAGTCTTGCATCCATAGCTTCTGGCTTTGACCTTGAATAGGATAAGTGCTACAGCCAATGGATGGATATTCCATACTTACATGCACTTCACACATTAATGTCAAATGAGAGTATAATTTTCTTTACATGCACTATTAAGTATTAACATGGTCTATATGAGTAATTATGTAACTAATATTAAATAAATTTAAAGAATATATACCATGCAGTGTTGGCCTCCCATCTGCAGGGTAGGCCACACGAATCCCAGCCATAGTCTGTGCCTATGCGTATAGACTTTGCATGTCCTGAATATGTCACATTAGACATGGATTGATATCAAGCTTGGTACTTCATGATTAAAGCTAAATCAATAACGTAAAAAATTCCCATTTAAATATTCAATTGCTTGGAAAAAGGCCTATTTACCAATTAAACCAGTAGCAATAGCACATAAATCCATTAAATACACAGATTAAGTTTAATTTGGTCTCAGATATTACAAAACCTCATGAATAATACACTGACATTAGGTCTATATATTTGTGTGTTTTTTTCCCATTAGCCTAGCCTACTTTTTGTCTCTGGGGAAAAGGATACGAATGAACTCGCATGTACGCTAAACATGACTTTATACACAAACACGGAATGTAGTGTCCAGTGTTCAAACTCATTGATTTCAGGTCATTTTCACCTGTTGAAATGATTGAAGACAACAAAAAGATCATTTAAAGCATAAATGCATTTATTTTCTAATTAGATGTCAGCAAAACATTAAACATTTGTATGTAGTAATTGCAAGAAAACAAAAAGAAAACAAAATGTACCATTTTAAGTTTCTGGTACTGTGACATAACACTGATATCAGCGCATTTAACAACGTTACACATGACAGGTTAAACTATTCCTTCTAAGCTAGATATCCTAAACTCAGTACGTCCAAACAAAAGCAAAAACAGAAATACTGTCACAGGTCCAGGGCGGATTGAGAGCGACAGCGTGTAATGGAGCAAGCAGAAACAGAGAGTGGACGACTCACTCAGGGATTCAAAGGAGGAAAGGGGAAAAACACTAGACACTAATAAAAACAAAAGCAGACCACGAGGGGTCAAAAACAAGACAAGGAACAACAGTAATCAAATAAGAAATCGGTCGGTGGGTCACAAGCTTTTTTTTTTTTTTTTTTTCCCTCCACCACCCCCCCTCTGCGGAGGACCACTTTATTGTGCCCGAGATGTTATTTCAGGTGGAGTCTAGGACCCAACCTGACACGTGTGTATAGACAAACAGGCACACACATATACAAGCATACGTTCCCACCCTCATGCAGACATAAACAAATATTTACACATTCACCCAACATTTAGACACACAGAAATGAACGCTGTACACATACTCTCACTCCCCATGTATACTCTATGTGGACCCCTATTTTTCCTCTGGCGAGGAGACCAGAAGATCACCCCGGACCCCGCAGTAGCCGAGAAGCCCACCAGCCCAGACCCCGACCAGCTGTTCCTCTCAGCCCCAAATGGCGAACAGGGAACGGGGGTGTGAAAAGACCCCATGCCCCCCTTCGCCCGCTCAGCTGTGGTGTTGGTGTGTGTTGTTCTAAAGTGCTTTTAAAACAGGTGAAGGGCATGGCACTAACCACCCCCTGCCGACCAACAGCTGGTGTTAGCTCGGCCTCTCCCCAGAGCCCTCAATGTCTATGTGTGATTAAAATTGAGATGTGGGCCCTGGCACCAGAGGTAAGGCTGAATGAACAGACCGCCCTCTGGATGCCATTCTGTGTGCCCATCCCCAACGCCCTAAATGTATGTGTCGTGAGAGAGTAAGTAATGAGAGTGTCTACGTTGTAGTGTATGAATGAGGTACAGGTGGTCGCGAGGGGACAGAGGAGGAATACCTACCCTGCATCCCAGCAACGCACCTACACCTCAAAGCCCTACATGTGTGGTGGTGTGATGGAGCGGGAGGAGGGAAGCATTTAGGGATGGGGAGGAAAGGAATGGGGGGGGGGGGCAAAATACCTCCCCCCCCGGAGCCAGCTCCCCCGCTGACCCCCATAAGCACTCCCCGTTCCCCGAAATCCATCCAGGGAGGGGGGCCCAGGCCCATCCAGACCGGGGCCCAAGGCAGCAGCACCACCGGGCCCCACAGAGCCCAAGGCGCCCCACCGGACCCCACTACAAAGGAAAAGCTACCCCCGCCCCAGCATTCAGTCAACTCCCAGACTGCACAAGACAAAAGACATCCAAAGACATTGTACCTCTCTGAAAGGTAGAAACGTTTCACCGCTCGTCCAAGCAGCTTTGCAT
This sequence comes from Brienomyrus brachyistius, assembly GCF_023856365.1. Classification (NCBI taxonomy): domain Eukaryota; kingdom Metazoa; phylum Chordata; class Actinopteri; order Osteoglossiformes; family Mormyridae; genus Brienomyrus; species Brienomyrus brachyistius. The sequence continues at coordinate 1,017,029 of NW_026042314.1, forward strand.
GTGCAAATGCACAACCCCTCACTCAACAGAGGTAGAGGCATTAGGCACAACCTGTCTCCAATTTAACCTGCGGCCCTCTCATCATTTGCCAAAACAAAAATAATTCCCAGGAAAAAAACAGACCCAATTCACACCTCCACCAGGTGGACCACCCTTAACGACCCACTCTATTGGAGTAGGAGGGACTGGTTACATCTACCCGCAAATCCCCCCCCCCCACTTTGTTTCACTCAACGAGCCCCCTTATACTACTTACCCAGGAGGATAAATATGTGGACACTTACTACCTCCCTCAGTCTGAAGAAGCTGCTTGGATGAGCAGCGAAACGTTTCTAACTTTCAGAGACAAGTCCAGTTGCCACGAGTCAACCACCAGAGAGTATGGTCTAAGGTTGCCTGGTCTTTCTGTTCCTCTGTGGTGAAGGGTACCTTAAGGGTACCTTCACCACATTGCCATTTGATACTGACACCTTCACATTGCCTGCTTCTAAATCGCCAACGATCAGTTCTTCCAATAATAATTTGTCCACCTTAGTTTCAACAATATCCAAATTTATAGCATTCAGCTGGAATTCACTGTTTATAACTTCTACTGCCACATCCTCAATTTCCAATTCAAATGCTTTTTCAAACGCCTTTTCTCTAGTCTCCTCCACTTCTACTTCTCCAATTTGTACTTGCAAAATTTCAAAATTAAATTTACTTTGATCTAAATATTCGAGATCAAACTGGCAGAGGTCTACCAGCACAGCTCCTATCTTCAGACTGTCTTGATGGTTGTCTACAGGCTTTATGGAGATTGTCCTGTTATTTATCACAAAAGCCTCCAACCCATGTACATCTATCCCCTTATCCCTCCCAAGCTGGCTAGTGGGTGGAGTTACTTGGGAGCACTCCTCTTCATCACCCCAGCAGATGATCTCTTCCCACTTGTCCCAGGCTGCCCAATAAGCATCATCCGTCCAGCTAACTGCCTTGGCAATTCGCCTTCGGGAATGTGACTCAGTGGAACTGTCAGCCTGGTCAGAAGGTGATTCTGCTGGGGAGCACAGCTCTTTCTCATCTCCCCAGTCAATCACCTCTCCCCACTTGTCCCAAGTTGCCCAGTATCTGTCGTCGCTCCAGCAAACAGCTTTCTCCATTCGTCTGATTCTGAATGAGGAAAAACAACATACAGGCAATGCAATGGAGCTGTCAGTCACTCCTGACATGTGGACTACACTTCTGCACTGACCCACACCTTCCCAATCAACAACCGCATTACTGCACAGGCAGAGCTGCTATCTTTGGTCAGCTGGCTGGCGTGAGATTCTCAATTCCAGACAAGTCTGCACATTCATCTCCATATGTGTAACAGTCTTACTACCTTGTAAATAGTCTGGAGGGTTTGCAGACTACCCCAACACTTTTGATGGAGCTAATTTTAGGTTTATAATGGAATAAAACAGATTGACTACAAGACATCTTGAGTGAGGGTTGGCAACCCTGCATGTGACACTAACTAACCTGCACATAAAATTTAAATATAATCCAAACAATATACTGAATTTTACACAAACATATTTCAATATACAGTCATACCTCGGCTCACGAACTTAGTTCCTGACCTGAAAAGTGCGTGACCTCAATCAATTTTCCCATTTCAAATAATGTAAATACGTATTATGTTCAATATGTTTAAACTTCAGAAACGCTGCATTTTCTTCAATTTTTTATATTTTTCTGTGACCAAGAATCCATCCATCCATTCATTTTCCAAACCGCTTATCCTACTGGGTTGCCTATCCCGGAAGCAATGGGCACGAGGCAGGGAAAAATCGAGGATGGGGGGGCCAGCCCATTGCAGGGCACACTCACACATGCACTCCTACGGGCAATTTATCAAGTACCCGGAGGAAACCCCACGACGACATGGGGAGAACGTGACCAAGAATATAGACTTAAATTAAAATAACCTTACTTGTAACAAATAATGCTGTTGGCACGTCAAACTGTCGGTGCAGCGGTAAGAAAATCGGGAGAAGACTAACAATAATAGAGGATTTATAAATGGAAAAATAAGTTCATACAACACGTTATTCACCATGAACTATGACATATCGCCGTCTTTCTCTTTAGGTCACTCTATACATACATACATACACTTCGAGCACGCGCAGTACAACTCAACACCCCCTACCATACAATCAAATTATGACAGACTGTGCACATATAACTGAGAGCATACATTTACATTTACATGCTAACAAATGCTAAATTAAATAAAACATTAAAACTGAGCATACGCTGGTCGCTTGAAAGACGCCAAAACACGGAAAAGAACCACAAAACATCCCCCCAAAAAACTAAACAATCAACATTAAAATACTGAATAACAGTCAAATGCAGTAATTTCGAAAATATTATTGTTTTTTTATTATACTGGACATTTCTTCGCGTTTCGGGTGGTTCTTTGGGGAGCTTTCATCGGACCCTTTTGGGGACGTTTGTGTGTTCGCGGCCCGAAACACGGTTCGACAACCGGTACAAAACAAAACACGATTTATTCGTGAACAGGACTGTTCGTGGGTCGAGGTACCACTGTACATACAAAGACAGATACTAAATAATAAGATAAGTTATACGATAAAATGGGAGCAGAAATGCAACGTACCTTGCCATCTTGGTGCAGAAAAGCAAGTGAAGCCGCGTCTTTCAAACCGGTAGCTTCCCACGTGCGGAGGCATCAAATGTAACCAAGCAACAACATAACTAAATAATAACATCATAATACGTATAGTTCTTATATAATAATGACAGTTTTATAAGTTTTTTATTTACTTGTAGAAGTAAATAAGAAAAAAAAATGTGTAAGAACTGCAAAGCAAGAATATAGTAGTAAGCATGAAGCACACATTCAGCTCTGGATAATATCAGACAATGACTTAGAGACACGTGAAATGAACTGCACTCTTGGAGTCTGTCTCTCCCCAAAGCACTATGCACGGTAACTTGTTTAATATGGGAATTATAAAATGACACTTTGGTAACATTTCAAACTGTTGTATCGCGATACATAGCGATCAGTATGTCGAACTGTCACGCCCAGCTCGTACGATCCTCATGTGTGCCATGCCCCCCCGATTATCCACGTGTGCTTCCCCCTTGTACCCAGCTGTGTCCGATTATTTTCGCCCAGTCCTGTCTATTTCAGTCCATGTCTTGCTTTCGTTCCTGGTCCGTCATTGATGTTAGTTAGTCGATGTTCGTGCTTCGTCCCGTTTTAGTGCTAATAAATCCCAGTTTCCCCGTGTTCTGCCTGCCTGTTTCCTGCCCGTGCGATCGCGCTCGCAACCAGCCCAAAACCTGACATGAACAAGGTTATACATCACACAAGCTTCCCACAAGAACCTGTAATTAGACTAAGCGCGTACCACACTGGGCCCGGCTGCCTTATACCGCAACCGAGCACGATCGTACCGCCCCCCTCCGCAGTTCTGCCCCTCTGTTGCACTTACTGGTCCGGACGCGAGCACGTTTTGTCATAAACCTGCAACTTTTTGTGTGGAAGAAACATAAGAAGCAAAGCTGTGTACCACAGTAGGGTAGGATTCATGGTTAATTTCGTGGCTTATTTGGGGCGGTTTTGAGTATGATGACGCACACAGATTTGTCAAGTACACAAAGCAGAGATTTTTATTTATTCGTGCTGCACGTATAGGAAGATCCACACTTTATGAAATTTCTCAGGCAGACTGATGCTGCGCGGGATACCGGTGCCAAAAAGGTATTGCGGTACCGCATTTTTGAAAGCTGTTCGGTATTACATTACATTACTTTTCGTTAGAACTTGTACTAATTACACTATTTTCGCTTCCGCTAACTATGGGATCATGACGATGGACTCTATATATCAAAACCACTGCCGAAACTAAGTTATACACTAAGTTAGACCTGCACCCATCATGCTATATAAAATACTAAAACGTCAGCTAGTTAAGTATGATGTCCATAGCTTCACGTCAGTGATTTATGTCAGGGATATACATTGACGTCATCAAAGTTTGATGTTTGAATAATAAATAGATAATAAAGCATAATGTGCTGCGTGGGAAGTGTTTTATATATGCATACCTGTCAAGTTTTGGATTTGAAAATAAGGGAAATTTTCCGGCGCACGCCGCGAGCAGTCCCACCACCCCAACCAAGCTCCAGTATCCCTTACATTTTAAGACAGGTGACAAGAAAGCTAATCACCACTTGTCAACCGCTTATAAACTACAACTGGCTTTATGCACAGCTGCACTACTTCCTGAACTTCAGGCAGCTCCTTTGTTTCCTGTCTGCCATTATTGGACAAACTAATTAATCCAGGTGATCAGTTTGTCCAATAATGGCAGACAGGAAACAAAGGAGCTGCCTGAAGTTCAGGAAGTAGTGCAGCTGTGCATTAAGCCAATGATAGGCCTACCTTTGCTGACACTGACATGCTGTGAACATTCATAGCCTAAATGAAAACACAAAAGGGTATATATGAAGAGCATTTATTTAAAGGCTTATTTGCATATTTTCTGTTCATTTAACATTGCTTGTCTTTACATTTACATTTCATTTTCATTCCACATTCTTTTCACATTCACACACTCATTCATTTCATATTGCTTTTTTGTAGTTTTTTTTTCATTTCACATAACTTTTCTTTACTCTTTTAGTGACTTATTGTACTCATTTGTTGCAGACTTTGCATTCTTTAAGACTGTTTTGGAAGGAGTGTATTTGTGGGCTGAGCCAGAGTGGTTAATTTTACATGAGAGTAGAGCGCAAACAGTTCTGTTGTCTAACGACATCCCATTCTCTGTAACAATTTTTCGTACCATGCTAAACACCCTTTCTGAACTTGCATTGCTATGGGGAATGCATAGTAAAGCCTTCATAAGTTTTGGCAGCTCACTGAACCTCATGTCCTTTCCTACCAAGCCCCAAAATTTGTCGATTCTGTCTTCTTGGGGGAGTTGCTTGCTATCTGTCACCTGATAGTCTGTGAATTCCTCCCTCATCTTATCCTCTTTCACCCTCAACTGGGGGAACAGGGCCCCTAGCCTTTCCACTGTAAAGTAAAACAAGTGTTTGACTGAACATTGCAAATCTAAACAAGTATCAAGTATACTGTGCCAATTATTTCTTTGGTTATTAATGGGGAACTGTCCCCAGAGGATGTTATGATGCGATGTAAAGCCCTTGAGACAAATTGTTTGTAAAAATGGGCTGTACAAAGAAAATTGCCTTGCCTTGCCTAACATCAATAGGCTTTATGCCCAGCTCCACCACTTCCTGAACTTAAGCCAGATCCTTTATTTCCTGTCAATTTCTGCACTACAATGGTACTGTTACCACACTGCACATAGCTGTACATACTGTACATATCTGTTTATATGGTTCATAGTAAATATCCATATTTTTTCAGTTTTTCTGTAATATATTCTGTTAATACACTGCATGTATATATATTGTTCTTACTACTACTATAATGATACTGCCACTACATTGCACATACATGTACCTATTGTTTATATTACATAGCCATATTTATTCTGCTCTTATAAGGTTACTGCTAATACACTACACATCCAGGTGTGTCTGACCATTGCTAGGGTGGTTGCTAGGGTAAGTAGTGGAGCTGGGCATAAAGCCTATTGGAAACTCTTTCTATTATCTACCTGTCCCTGGAGTTATGTTAAGGCGAGCTGCAGGGTCCAGCACTTTCAGGTCCCTCAGGAGTGGATGGTCGAGGGGAAAGGTGGAGAACATCTTCTTAAGCACTGCCTCATAGAAGCTTCTCACAGTTCTACAACAGCATAAGAGTGAAAAAAATGCATTAGTGGTAATATTTTTAGGCACACTACAGCCCATACTCTCATACTGTCAAAAGATGATATCATAATATAACTACTGGGTAATACACTCACTGAAAGATTTTCTTCTCGGCTGACACAGGGAGCTCAGCGCTTCTCATGAATGCCTTTGTGTCTGCTCCGATAAAGAGATCTTCATCAGCCAACTGATGTCCATCTCCATACTCCACCTCCCTGAGAGGTACACCCACGATTGCCCTGGCTGGTATGAGGTAGCCCAGGATCCTCTTTATCAGCCTGCACATCTCCTCTTCAAGTCCGTGAATTTGTACTCCCTCTGACTGCAAATAATATCAATGGTCACAACAAAATAACAGTGAAATAAGAATGCTACAATAAACACAAACATTTAACTATATATTATTATTCACTAATTCATTCAATATCATTGACACCCACCTGGAAGGCAATGTTAAATTCAGATAAAGGCTGAATTTAGCACTCAGGAACAGGAAATAGGTCTTCATGATTGGATCACGCAGATGGCTTGCCAGATCACGCACTTTAACACTCCTCTCTACTTCCTCATGACTGTTAAAGTAGGCCTAAAGTACATAGAGATACAGCTTATAGTAAACTGCATAGTAAACTGTGTAGATATCTGCTGAGTGGAGTTACCATCCTACCTGTAGTGCATCCCACTGGTTCAGCACCCTCTGGATGCAGGTTAACAGACTTAGCCATCTTGTGCTGCAGTACCTGAGGAGCTTCAGGTGGTCTGAATCAGTGAAGTCTACAAACTCTTTGTAGACTTAACATCTTTTTGCACTGAGAGATAGAAAATTACTCTGTTAGTGGTTGGAATTGTGAGTGAGTGAGTGAGTGACTGAGTGAGTGTGTGTAAAGAATATGAACTGCAGGTCTACTAGGCTACCTTGTTCATGAGCTAGCCACATGCAATGTTGTTACATTGTAACACACACATTAGGCGAGATAAATATCAGGCCTATATGTATGCATTTACCTTTTATCAAAGTGGGTGTATATCCCCACCAGGATGTCTTCCACCGGTACCTGGGCTGCTCTGATGCCACAGCCAGTGGCCAGCTGTACCAGGTGGCAGATGCAGCCAAGGTCCTGGATGTGGGGCTGGCTGGTCTTCAGTCTGCTGATGACCGAGTTATGTTGGCCTTTCATAACACTTGCATTATCAGAGTTAAAGGCAATCAGGTTTTCCCATGGGATGCCTCTTTTTCTATTGGAAACAGGAAGCAATGCCACAAAACGTCTCAGACAAAATGTAAGGTTGTAATTAAATCCAAACTACTAAACATGTCAACAACACAGTGCAGTTCCCCTTACCTTAATGCCTCACTCAGCTTTCCATACAGATTTTCTGCATTTCCTACATTGCATGTAGGCATCTCCAGGAATCTTGTAGCGACCTGCAGAGTGGCCTCATCGTAGAGTCTAGTCAGGATGACGAATTCTTTGTCTGTTGTTGGATTCGTCACACATCAGTGAAAAGGGCTGAGATCGGCATGTTTTGGCCAACTCATCCTGTAGTTCTGCTGCTATGGCACCTGTTGAGTGTCCAGTAATTAGCTAGTAGCCTACAATATGCATGCCATGGGTTGATGCTCAAATGTTAGAATATTCAAACACATTTCAAACCCATTTTATACCGTTTCAGCAAACGTACAGTAGCCCAGCAGTAAGATAGGTAGCTAACGTTATATAGCTAACTTACCTTTGATGAGTTGAGTAGCCTTCGTTTTTCCCGTTGAGTATTTTCGTGCAATAGCAGAGTCCGGGAACATGTCAGCTACACACTTGTTGAAGTCATCATGGAAGGAGAAAGGAATGTTGTTTTTGGCACACAGCATTGCCATTTTTACCTCTGCACTTGTGACCTGGTCTGCCTCAGTGGCATTTCTCGTCACGAATGCTGACATCGCCTGGGCATGTTTTTGTGCCATTAGCCCGCGCTTCTGCTTGGCGGATTTGTCATGCTGGCAACATCATTCCTTCCCCCGTGTGCGATGCTAAAGTCGCAGTTACAAATTTTACAAAACGCCTGACTGTCCCCCACCCTGCTCTTCTTCAGAGAAATAAATTTGTTGTCCCATTGATCACGGTATTTACACGAGGGTTTTGGTTTTTTGGCAGGAGTGCCTTCCTTCTCTGTCCTGGCGTCCATCATCTGTCTGTTTTTTTCTTCTTTTTTTCCTGTGTTTTTTTCCCCGCGTAGTAGGCTACTGCAGGTGGTAGTTATCGCGAAGCTAGTGACAGAGCTCAGATTTTTTTTGGGGGGACATTTTTTTTTTTAATAACGCAGGTTAAAATACGGGAGATTTACAGGAAAATACTAATACGGGAGGACGGCGGGAAAGAAGGGTAAATTACGGGACTTTCCCGGCCAAAACGGGATACTTGACAGGTATGTTAGGTGGATGGCAGCTTACTTCTGTGATCAGGGCATTTGGGTGGATGTGAGCTTACCTGAGGGGTCTGCGTGTTTGGGTAGACCGCAGCTTGCCTCTGGGATCAGGGTATTTGTGTGAATGTCAGCTTACCCCAAAGAACAAGACAGTTAGATGGAAGGTAGTTTACCTCTGGGATCAGCATGGTTGAGTGAATGACAGATTGCTTCTGGGAACAATGTGTTTGCGTGGATGGCAGCCTACATCTGGGATCAGGGTGTTTGGGCGGACAGTGGTTTGCCTCTGTGATCAGGGTGCTTGGATGGACAGCAGCTTACCTCTGTGGTTGGGCCGGTTGCATGTTTGGGAGCTTATCTCTAGGGCCAGGGTGTTTCGGTGGACGACAGTTTACGTCTGGGATCAAGGAGTGGATGAAAATGTACCTCTTTTATCAGTGTTTGGGTTTATGTCATCTTAACTCTGGGGTCAAGGCGCTTGGTTGGATGCAGTTGGTTGGATAAGAGCTTTACCTTTGGAATTAGGGCATCTGAGTAGATGACAGCATAACTCTGCGATCAGGGTGTTTGGGTACATGTCAGCTTAGCTCTGGGGTCACGGTCTTCGGTTGGATGTGGGCCTTCCTGTGGAGTCAGGGCGTTTGGGTGAACAGCAGCTTACCTCTGGGGTCAGAGCGCTTGTGTGTAGGGCAGCTTACTACAGCTAACTCTCAATTAGTTTAACTGAATTTATCCTAAAAAATAATATTTATCTCTATACCTGACACACAAAATACTGTGACTTATATATAATGTGGCATGTTGTAAATGCAACCAGTAATCAGAAGACAGTGTGACATGTGCTGCACACCAGGGCAATTTCAGAATCCCAAATCAGATCTGTAGTTAACACCAAGCTATGGTAAACCAAGTGGCAACTATATACATGTATGGAAATCACACAACCCGAAAAACATATTAATACACAGGTATGTCTGACTCACTATCAAAAACGATGTAAACTTCCCTGTAGTAGTTAATAGATTAACAGACACAAAAAACCCAGAGGTACACCAACGAAAACACAGTGCAATGCTAGTACCAACTAGCAAGAACTAGCTAACCAGCTAAAAAGTCGCAATTAACTTCTAAACTATCGAAACCCAGCTACATCGATAAGTACAAAAATTACCACGGAACATACATGTATTAGTTTAATAAAGTTTAAGCAGAAATTATCTAAATAAATCCGGCTTTGGTTTTGGTTTTGTTTGCCGGAGCTCGAACGCCGGACATCTCTTACTCAAAGGGCGCGAACTTCGGCCGGTTTGTGGCAAAGTAACCATGACAACCGCCTGCCGCTGGCGCCACACAACGTCGTTGACCGCAGTCAGACTCTCGCGTGTTTACGTCTGACTGACGCAGCCATAATGAGATTTAGTAGTACTTACGTTAAAAAAAGCTCTTACCAACCTAATTTCACTGTATCCTATGCACGGCAATTTATTTGGCTTTCAACAAACTTAATTTTACAGAACATAATTTCTGTATTGCCTCATATATATATATATATATATATATATATATATATATATATATATATATATGTTCATAAATTTTCTCTAGTCAACGCACTGAATTACGACGGCCAATATTATGTATTATTTTGACAATAATATAAGTAGATTATTCTTTTACTATATGTAAATTCCTTAATTATATTCCATTGCTACTTTACAAAAGCCTTCAGGGAGTTTGGTCTTTTCATGACAACTAACCAAGTGTCTAACCAGTGTTTACCTGAATAATACAGAAAATTAAATGACACTTGTTAAATTCACCTGGACGTACCTTTTACAGTCGTTTAAACCGTCATGAGCAATGCTGAAATCACTGTTGCAAACAGTTCAGCGCGTAACATTGTCATTATTTTTCATCCTTATTAAACAAGGACACGTTTTTGTGTAGTCTGTGGTGAAATGCATTTTATATTTTCGTTTTTTGAGACACTCTCCCTCCGCCGTGACGCTCCATGGAACCAATACCTTCGGTTCTCTGGGAGTTAAATAAAAGCCCGCCCGCACTGAAATCTGATTGGCTTATATGGCTAAGTAAACCAACCAGGATGCTGTCTCTCTAGCATGGGCTACATGAAGAGTCACACATATAAGGATCCACACATACGCACGTTCTCTCTTTCTCTCTCTCTCGCTCATTCCTAGCTCATTTACTTGCTCATTCGTGCGCGCTACTGTCTCGCGTGCATGCTCTTGTTTGCTTGCTCTAGTTTCCGGAATATATATTTTTTTAATTTAGGAGCATCAGGGAGCCGCTGTCAATATGCGGGAGACTTGGGATGTCTGGATAACTGCTTATTTGTACTATAATGATAACTGATCATTTCCAGGGAGCCGTGATGATATTCTAAATTGTGCCGGGTTATATAAGTACTGTGAAGCTGTCTTTATCTAGTTAAATGTTTACAAATATTTATTATTTTATTATATTTCATGTATATTTTCAACTTATTCACACCTTATTGTACCATGCCTCCATGCATACTTTACTGTAAAATCAGACAGATAAACGTTTAGAAAAATAATCGATTCTACAACTTAACTTGCAGCTGTCCAATTACACATCCATATTTTATTGCTGCAGATAACTGAGGTAGGTGTGGTATATAACGCTGAAGGTTAGACGTATAGTACAATAACATATGTACAACATGTGGGCATTTCAGTCAGACAAACGTTTAAAATGGAAAACGAGCTTTATATTTTACCAGCAATTTCCATAGCACGTCTTAGTCGAAGTACTACACTGCCATCTATTGGACAAGTAGGGTTACTGAATCGTGAAATGTGTCTTAAATCATGTTTTTTTAGGACCACTAAAAGAGGATTATCAGTATGAAGGTTTATCAATAAAAATAATTTATTAAAATAAATATTACAGGACTCTCTCTGAAAATAAGGTGTTCTTAGCTTCCAAAGCCAAGGACACATTCTAGTGATTTTCCAGGAGACTGGACCTAACTAACCTGGGGCCTTATGAAAAACAATCAATCAGCTCATGTTGAAGCTCACAAGGTGTGGAGAACAAGAAAGACAAGTAAGGGAGAAAGGCAAGGTGCAGAGCATACACAAGCGGTGTAGCGGCACATCAGTTATAGTGTATGATTAAAAATACATCATTTCTCACAGTAATAGTGGCCCATTGCTCCTACTGTAGCCTCACACCTCCAGGGTTGTGGGTTCAATCTGCACCCCTGCTGTAATAAACAGTGAAATTATCACAGTAACACTGTTTATCAGTAAAATAGTACAATACTGTAGAAAGTAGGGCAATATTTATGAGAACCTTGCTGATAAAATGCTGCAATGCACTGTAATTCAGTACATAAACTGCAAATAAATAAACTGTAGAATTTACTCAAATTAAATGATGTAATAATTTGCACTCGCTTTTTTGGGTTGAATTTAGTATACGCAATTCTAGGGAATATTTTAAATAAATCAAGTTAAAGTCTGGGGTGGCACGGTGGTGCAGGAGTTTAGAATGGCATCACTGGTTCATCAGGTGTGGAGTTTGCATGTTCTCCCCATGTCGTTGGCACTGTTGCCTCGCACCACTGGGACCCGGGTTCGAGTCTCCACCTGAGTTATATGTGTGGAGTTTGCATGTTCTCCCCATGTCGTTGGCACTGTTGCCTCGCACCACTGGGACCCGGGTTCGAGTCTCTGCCTGGGTCACATGTGTGTGGAGTTTGCATGTTCTCCCCATGTCGTTGGCACTGTTGCCTCGCACCACTGGGACCCGGGTTCGAGTCTCCGCCTGAGTTATATGTGTGCGGAGTTTGCATGTTCTCCCCATGTCGTCGTGGGGTTTCCTCCGGGTACTTGCTAAATTGCCCGTAGGAGTGCATGTGTGAGTGAATGGTGTGTGAGTGTGCCCTGCGATGGGCTGGCCCCCCATCCTGGGTTGCTCCCTGCCTCGTGCCCATTGCTTCTGGGATAGGCTGCGGACCCCCCGCGACCCAGTAGGATAAGCGGTTTGGAAAATGGATGGATCGATGGATGGATGGATGGATGTTATTCCGAACAATAAGTAAAAAAAACACTTACCGTGTCAATTCTAGGGAAATTAGTTTCAGTAGTTTTGTGGTTGAGGTGACACTTCATCCAGTCCAGACGGTGGATAATTGCTAGGCAAAACATCAGGTCAGCAGGATCACCGCTTCGTTTCGCGACTAACATTTTCCGTGCTCTAACATACCGGTCTCGCACTTGTTGCCACTTGTTTTTACAAATTTCCAAATTAAAATTCAGGATGTTTGAAATCTCTTGCCATCTATTATTACATGTTATTTTGATGAGGATAATTGCGGACCTGCTCAATCAACAGGTCCTCAAACGTGGACATCTTGACTGTTGACTGCAGATCTCGCAACACTGCCCCCTATAAATTACGCAGGTATTGCATCTCCGTATACGTTCCGTTAATTTTTGAGTACGTGCACAAAAACCGACGCAAAGAACGCAGGATACGGACCGCGGCTGTACATACGTACATAAGTGTGTAATGAAAAGCAAGTATTTTTCTGCCTTTAGTTTAACATGTAGCCCTACCTCTCGGCTCTGCTTCAAGTGGGCTCTGCCTGCAAGATTTCTGACAGAGGGGATAATCCAGATCTGGCAGGTTAAGAATAATATTGTGAAGTTGTTTACCAATCTCTACCTCAGTGCCCTCTCTAAGATGCCAAATAGTCTATCTGCTGGGGAAACCTCTGAATGCTTAGGTTCACCCATCCCTACTGCAGGCACAAGCAGACTGATGGGATGTGCCAGAGATGTGGTCAGAGCATGGCTGCATAGTAATGATACTGTCACTGGAGATGTGGATGCAGTCCTTAGTGTCCTGAAGCAGCATTCTTATTTGACTGTGCATTCTGGGATGCCTCCAGCAGATTTTTGTTCAACCAAGTCAGATGCTAGGGAGGATCCTCTGGACTATTGGGTTAGGCTGAATAAGGCAGCAGATGATGCCAAAGGGTTTATTACATGAGATGTTAGGGCACTGCCATGTCTATTAGAAATTGCTCTGTAGGAATATCTTATTAATGCTTTTACATTTATCTGATGCTTTGATCCCTGCGATGGGCTGGCCCCCCATCCTGGATTGTTCCCTGCCTCGTGCCCATTGCATCCGGGATAGGCTCCGGACCCCCCGCGACCCAGTAGGATAAGCGGTTTGGAAAATGGATGGATGGATGGATGATGCTTTGATCCAATAAATGAGTATTTATGTCTGCTCCCTGGGACTCGAAGCCCTTTAGTGCCCCGGTGTCTCAGCATATGGTCCCTGCTGATCCTGGTGGGAGGGGACTTGTCATTGGTGATGTAACCACTACTGTCTAGCTCCTCTACCATTTGCCTCCCATTGTAATTTCTCATGTCAAGGTGCACCCTGGGGCGGCATGGTGGTGCAGTGGTTAGCACTGTTACTTCACACCTCTGGGACCCGGGTTCGAGTCTCCGCCTGGGTCACATGTGTGTGGAGTTTGCATGTTCTTCCCATGTCATCGTGGGGTTTCCTCCGGGTACTCTGGTTTCCCCCCACAGTCCTGAGACTAATTGGACTTACTAAATTGCCCGTAGGTGTGCGTGTATGAGTGACTGGTGTGTGAGTGTGCCCTGCGATGGGCTGGCCCCCCATCCTGGGTTGTTCCCTGCCTCGTGCCCATTGCTTCCGGGATCGGCTCCGGACCCCCCGCGACCCAGTAAGATAAGCGGTTTGGAAAATGGATGGATGGATGGATGTGTGGGTGTGAGTATCTGTATATAATTAATAAATCATTCATATTAATCAGATATTAATCATGATTAGATAAAAGGTAAAACACTAACCTGAGGACAGATTATGTTCAGGGAGAAATGTACACACACTGAAATAAATTTGCAACATCAACCTGTCCAATGCTAGGATATTACCTTCATCAACTCAGCCAAGTCTGTGGCTAAGCATGGCATCACTGGTTCATCAGTTTGATATCTTGTCAAGAAAGGAGTGAAGGTCCTGGTGATAGCAGAAATGTGGAAATGTAGCTTTGCGAAAATGAGGGGTCTGTCTGAGCAGCTTCAAGGGTGTCAAACGATGCAGTTCCTGGATTTGGTAGCTTCCTCATTCTGACTGCATCCAGGTACCTGGTCAGAGACGGCCACACCTCCAGGGCTCTCTGCTACTGGTAAGCTTAAGCCATCGGTGGCTACAGGATGCAAGTGGAAATTTTGCAGATTTAGTAAAAGCAGTGAAGTCCTCTCTCCTTGCTGGAGACTATGGAAGAGAATACAAATGACTTTCAAACTTCCTCTAGCTGCCATAAGGAGAAACCACATTTGCTGGCATTATATGGGGTTTGAAGGCCACAGCTCCCAACCACAATCAGCTGAGTGCCCTCACACTGCTCACGCTGTTCTTCATGAAGCAGTTCTAAAAACTTCCAGTTTACATTTGGTCCATCCATGGAGACTGAAAGCAGCTGAAAACTAAGTGTCATTTATCAAGCATATATAGACTAGGTGATCATCGATCACAACAAGTAAAACTTAGAACTGCTGCACGGGAAAGTCATATTTTATTATTGTGAAATTTTCAAAAGTGTGTTGTTTTTTTTAGATTTACACATTTTCCAGTTGAAAAATAAAATGTGTTCTCTGTTACAGATTCCAACACGAATGCAAGAATAATAATAATGCATCATTTCAAAACAAAACAGTTATAGTTGGACTACAGGTATTTAGATTTAGATATTAGTGTTGGCTTATAACTTACTTTAAAGTGATGTAGTAAATCCTTAGGTGTTCCATGACCCATGAATTGGGATCCCAGCTATCTGGACTGGACTTGATTCTCTCTCCAGTAACAAGCATGCAGGTCCAGTAGCTTGGTTTTAGTTGTTTGGTTGAGGGTCTCATCAAACATCAAAGTAAAACTGGCACTGTTGACATCGGCCATGCGGAGTTTAATGATGTCAGGAGCCAAATCAAATCTTGTGAAATAGGCTGTTTTGTCTTTACCACACGTGAAGTTTATTGCGATTTCCTAGTCGGGAAACATACAAATGTAACAACATAAAAAACTGAAACCCACTTTACCACGTTGTTCAAGTATTTTCCAGTGTCCTGGGCTTATTCGGGTTGTCAGTTTGCTGCAAATAGAAATTTGGAATTGTCAGGGGCAATATAACTACAGCTTTTCATGTAAACGGGATTAAAACTCTATGTAGGAATGAATGGACACACAGAAACATATCCCCAACTCCCTCATTAGCGCTGTAGGATTGGTGTCTTGTTACGCTGTGCAGGCACCACAGTACCTCTGCCTGGAGGGTAGCGCTGGACCCAAAGGTAGTCCTGAGGTCTGTCACTGTAACTGATGTGGCGGTCGCTGCTGGGTTCGGAGATGGAGCTGAAGTCTGAGAAACTGTTGAGACGGAACAGAAGTGAGAAATGGCAGGCGCCTGTTGGCGGGTTATGGCAGCAGCTTTGTGCTTCACGCTGTGCATTTGTGACTCTACAGCTTTAACTCCCACTGAACCAAGTTTAAAAAGCTTCTTGCACAGCATACAGGGGGTCTCATAGCTATTACCTGGAACTGCTTTTAACCATGTCGCAAATGTCGGATTATCCAACCCAGTTAACGTTAAACTTGCACTTCTACTTGAATGACGTGTCCACTAGCAACAAACTGCTAATGTGCATCCCTGAAATAGCGCCCCTCCCACAAACACAACGGAAATGTTGGCGGTTCCGCTCATTCCGATCTCATACACAAAAATGCAAAACACCAATTAGAAATTCACCAAATTCTTTATAGATTACCAGAAAAACATATAGCAATCTTGTTTACTGGGTCTGTGGTATTTTAAGACCTTTGAACTCTGGATTTAAGGACTACTAGTCATTTTAAAAAATATTTAAGGCCTTAATTTTGGAAAATCCAATGTAACATTTTTTAAGAATCTGCAGATACCCTGCTCTTATACATTAAAGACGAGGGTTTATATGAATAAAAAGACGCACATGAAGACTGTAATCTCAAGTGATCAACAGTAAACCTTCCATAATGATATAACGGTATTTAACACCTTTGTAAGATAGAGATGATGTTTCAGACAAAGCTGGAGAAAGTCAGGCAAAATCTTTCACTTTTACCTTTTTATTTAGATCATTCATCCTGAAGCTCTTGACTTGATAGGTTATTCAGATTATTTTCTACAGATTAGCATGAAGTCTCTCCTGTATTGAATTTGGTACAAAATTGTTGCTAATTTTCATGGAGCACGACGACGCAGAAATACATAGAGGAAATAGTCAATGAATCAGATCTGAGAGACAGTGTAATTTCTGACCAATCAGAAATGAGTGGGCCAGGCTGCCCGTGGGCCTGGCCGTCTTGCATCCTGTAATGAAGCACTCTTTGCTAGGTTTGCTAAAGCTAAACTTTAGCGGTGCGCCCTTATCCTACCTCCAACCTTGGATAAGGTGAGATGCTTTTATTGTCACTGTGAAAATACAATGAGATGTCATTTGTAGCAAGCCTGTAGACGCCATAGTAAGCATAAAACTACAGACTAACACTTACAGAGTATAAATACAGATAAAATACATATAAAAGCTAAAGATACATACACCAAAAATAAAAAAGAATAAAAATAAAGAAAAAATTCTGGTGCTAGAAGCAAAGAAACCAGTAGCACATTGTCAGATATTACACAACAAAAGCGTAGCATTGAAAAGCTCCGGGCCGCTGTTCCCGCATGCACTGCCATTTTGGTTTTTGACTCTGTTTACGTTGGAGTGGACAGATGGCTGAAGATAGATTACATCACTGCCATCTAGCGGTCAGGGGTTTAAATGCCAACAGAAAATGGAAAAAGTCTGACAAATTTTTGAGCTTATTAGCTGTGAATTTTGTAAAACAGCAGAGGCGGTTGGCTGGAGATGCACTAATGATCGGCTTGCAGGTAGTAGAACAATGACCAGCTGAGTCTTTCCTCAGTGTTTCTACTTTAAATAGCAAAGGGTATCATAACACACTTTAGAGTACTTGGTGTTTCACTCATTCTTCTATCTTGGTGCCATGTTTCACCATCTCTATCAGTGTCATCAGCATCAGTGAAAAGGTGTCTGGGATGCTGACCTTAGAAGCAGAGTTTCAAAGAAGAGCTGATGAAAGGGGGGGGCAAAACACCCCCCTTTGAAAACCTCTGAACACTAGGGGATAAGAGCCTTAATGAAGGAAAGATCAGCAATTTGCTGTGAAGCACTTAAACGTGGCATAAGAAAAGAGAGACAACATAGCAGAAAATGGTTTCAATCCATTGACCTCTGGGTTATGGGCCCAGCACACTTCCTCTGCGCCACTCTGCTGCACAGTCGGGGCTGGGTGAGTGTTTTCTTAGTGTGTCCACTTTAAACAGCAAACGGGCTCTGGACACACATAATGGTACTTAGTGCTTCTTTTCAGAGACCCCTAGGTTATAAAGCCCCTGTGAGGTGCAGCATGAGCCTTCCTCAAGCGATGCCTGATTTAACCATGACAAGCAGGTAAAAGCTGTTGGCCATAGACAAAGTGAGACCCAGCAGAGGACATGGCCGTTCTAAGCCTCAGACCTGGTATGGTGATGAAGCTTCCTGTTACACTTTCTACTGCCTTGGTTCATCGCAACAATCAATATGATAAAGAGAAGGAGTCATCTTAGGTGGGACTAAAACCCACCCCCCCCACTTTGGAATCCCCAGTACATAATGGGGAGCGGGGGGGCATAATGAATTCTGAAGGTCCCCGTAGCCCTCAGCCCACTGGGAAGATGCCCAGTACGGAAATGACAGATGCTAAAATAGATGCTAAAGACTCAAATGGCCTAATTGTCAGTGTTTGTTATAGACACCTAATGTAGCTGCAGAGGAAAGCAGAATGTTGTATGACGACATCAGGATTATGAGTAATAAAAATGATGTGGTGGTTATGGGTGATTTTAATTTACCAGGGATACAGTGGGACACAGTCTCTGGCTCTTCTGTAAATGAACTGGAGATGGTGGAAGTGGTACAGGATTGTTTTTTTACTCAGTTTGTTAACATCCCTACCAGGGGAGATGCCATTCTTGATCTTGTTCTCTTTAATAACCAGGACAGGATTGGAAAATTAGAGGTTTTAGAACCACTGGACAGTAGTGATCATAACATGGTTAAATTTCAGGCTAATTTTCGTGTCAGAAGAGCAAAATCCAAAAGAAAAAAGTATATTGTGAGGAAGGCAAACTTTAATGGTATGAGACTGAAAGCTAAGAATGACATTAAAAGTTTCTTCCAATGTTTTATCTCCAAAAAAGCTCTAAAAGCTGAAATCACCAATTTACAGGATAGTAAGGACTTTATAATTGAAAATGAAATTGATATAGTAAATGAATTTAATGATTATTGTACACGGGTGTTCACGGTAGAGAACACAAATAACTCACCACCATTTAGATTCATTGAATTATTAGTTTTCCAGACGTCCTTAAGCTCAAAGCTACAGGGTTTTTACAAACTGTATCAGTCTGAATATAATTGCTAGAATATAAAGTGCAATACAAATACAATTTATTATTATTATTATTATTATTATTATTATTATTATTATTATTATTATTATTATTCTCAATGGAGCAGTGATCGAAGGACACCGGCAGATGTTGTGGCAGGTTGATTCTCCTGAGAACCCTCAGGAATTACAGTCTTTGCTGCACCTTCCTGATCAAGCAAATTCTGTTATTTGTCCAGGTGAGGGCCTCCGATATGTATGTGCCCAGGAACCTGAATGTTGACACCCTCTCCACAACTTCCCCATTTATCACCAGAGGCTGGTGACCCACCCTTTTCCTACTAAAATCAATGATGAGTTCCTTTGTTTTCTTCACTTTCCAAGTGAAGACAGGAGTCCGACAGGGGTGCTTGTTATCCCCGTTCCTCTTCCTCATCGCTATCAAGTGGATCATGAAGACATCCACCAGTGAATGCAGAAATGGAATCCAGTGAACCTTGTGGAGCCAATTGGAAGACCTAGACTTTGCAGACGATCTCGCGCTTCTCTCCCACAGTCAACAGCAGATGGAAGAGAAGATCAATGTGCTGGCAACCACATCATCACAGGCTGGACTCAACATCCACACGGAGAAGACCAAGATTCTTAAGACCAACTCCAACAGCAACAACTCAGTCACGGTGAATGGAAGTTCCCTGGTGGAGGTACAGTCCTTCACCTACCTGGGCAGCATCATCGACCAGCAGGGTGGAACAGATACAGACGTCAAGGCAAGGATCGGCAAAGCAAGAGCCGCCTTCATCCAGCTCAAGAACATCTGGGCTTCCAGAGAACTGACCTTGACCACCAAGATCCGACTGTTCAATTCCAATGTGAAGTCAGTATTGTTGTACGGGGCCGAAACCTGGAGGAAACCAAAACCAACATCGGAAGAATCCAGACGTTCATCAACACCTGTCTCAGAAAGATTCTCCACATCCGCTGGCCAGACACCATCAGTAACACCAACCTATGGGAAAAGACCTACCAACCTTCAGTAGAAGCATAAATCTGGAAGAGAAGATGGGGATGGATAGGGCATACCCTCCGCAAACCACAAACCAACATCACCAGACAGGCTCTCAGATGGAACCCCCAAGGCAAGCAGAAGAGAGGCCGTCCAAGAAACACCTGGAGACGAGACCTCGAGGCAGAAATGACAAGGATGGGCTACACCTGGAGTCAACTAGAAAGAATGGCCCAGGACAGAAACCTCTGGAGATCTGCCTTTGGCGGCCCATACCCCGGAAGGGGTGGAGGGCGAAAATGAAAAAGAAAAAAAAAAAGATGTTATTATGGTCTGTTTTGATAATGGCACTACTGTGCAGGTTTTTAAACAGGCAGGAACAGAGCACAGTGACAGAGATGTATCAAAGGTGTTTGTGAAAACCCCAGCCAGCTCCACGGCACAGTCTCTTAGCACCCGCCCTGGGACGCCATCAGGACCAGCTGCTTTCCGTATGTTGACACTGCGAAGTGTCCGTTCTACATCAGTACTCTGCAGGATGAGCTCCTGCCTGTTGATGGCTGCTGCTGGGGCCGTAACAGTCTCTGTAGCCACCCTCTCATGGCGGCCGAAGAAGTGATCGAGCTCTTCGGCCAAAGGAACACTGTTGCCGGTAGATAAGTTGATACTGCTGTTTTGGTCTGTGATGTGCCGTATCCCTTGCCATCCGCGCCTGGGATCGGAGCTGCCGAAGTGGCTCTCAATCCGCCTTCTATAGGTCGCCTTTGCGTCTCTGACGCCCCTCCTCAGCTCCGACCTGGCAATGCTGTATTGTTGTGCGTCACCCGACCTAAAGGCCATGTTACGCCTCTTTAGCAGAAGACAAACATCTTTGGTCATCCATGGCTTGTTGTTGGGAAAGATACAAATTTGTTTTGTGCTGGTGACAATGTCCATGCAGTATTTTATATAGTGAAGATCAGTGGAGGTGTAGGTGTCGATGTTAGCATCCTCGAATATGGACCAGTCAGTGTGGTCAAAACAATCCTGCAGCTGTTCAGATGCTCCCTCTGGCCACCCTCGTCTTACTCTAGGAGCTGGTTTCACCATGTTAATGAGTGGTCTATATGCTGGAGTTACATACAGGGAGATGTGGTCAGACTGGCCCAAATAAGGGAAAGCTGATACTGTAAAACCCTGCTTGATATTACTGTACACATGGTCTGCAGTGTCAGCTCCTCTTGTACGACACTGAACATGCTGGTACAATTTGGGGAGCACAGTCTTCAGATTCGCTTTGGTTAAAATCACCTGCTATTATACACACCCCTGGCGGATGGGCACTCTGTTGCTTTCTAATAGGAGTTAGCAAGTAGCCCAGAGCTACAACAGTGTTAGCTTGAGGGGGGGTATTAACAGCAGCGATCATAACAACCGAGTATTCCTTTGGTAGGTAAAAGGGGCGACACTTTACAATCCAATACTCCAAATCCAGGGAGCAATGAGTGTCAGTGATTTTAGCGTCTGTGCACCAGCTGTTATTTGTGTACACACACAGTCCACCTCCTCTGCTCTTACCGGAGTCGATCGCCCTGTTGGCGCGTGTATAGTGCGTCCGGGTAGCTGGATAGCCTCCTCCGGGATTGTCGAACCGAGCCACGTCCCCACAAACACCATAAAATACCTAAGAACGGGAAGCGCTTTACGGAGTGCTGAGCCGCTGTGTGTGCACGCGCCGCCATCTTCGGATATCCTAAGAAATGTTGTTCAGTCGTGTGTAGTCTGTGTGCAGACGAGGAAACAAAGGCACAGTAATAGGAGATAGTTGACTCATATACAGAAATGTGCTTTTGCAGGGGGATCGACACACAGTCACCAGACAGGACAGAGGGGCTCATCTGCTTCTCTCTGACCAAACACCTTTCCTTTTTGTCTTCCCCAAGCCACTTGTCTTGTACCATGACCTGCAAAACATCCCCTGTAAGTGACGGAGTGTCCATTTTGGCCGGAGGACAGTACGAGAGGGACTGAATCTGGTGACACTCAAATGGACAAAGGTTCAATCTCTCTGCAAACTCTGCATTACTTCTGCAGATATCCAGCTCACACATTGTTTTTTGGTCAGGACCCCATGTCCTTTTAATGACGTGTACTGGTGTGCTGGGTGTTATAAAAAACTTTGCCACTGCAAACACTCCGTTTGTGTGATCGATACACTGAGTGCGGAGGTGGTTCTGTGCTGTAATGTCCATTTGGATGGGAGCGGGACGTCTTCGCAGATGCATCCGTAGGTTCCTTCTATTAAGGATTTGGCCGCAGTGAGGACACTTCCCTGTGTCCTTTTTCTGCTTTCTTTGGGTGGGGGTGGGGGTGGTGGTGCCACTGAGGAGCCAGGGTCAGAGGAACATAAAGAAAGTGAGGAGTGGAGGATGGCGACTGGGGGAGGGGGGGTGGGACATGCAGTTTCAGAAGCAGTAAAGGAGGGAGCAGCAGAGGCGGGAGGTGGCTGATGCGCTTCCATTGTGGTTGGCTTGGTTTCACTGATGCACTGGGATACATGACGTACAAACTGGTCTTTGCGCATTATTGTTTGGCTGCAGTAACGAAAATGAAAGCGTCCTGTAGGTTTGCAATAATTTAATTTGCTGATGAAGAAACCTGCAAGACAGCAACATCAAGACCAAAGTTATCAATACTGCTGCAAAGAAAGTTATACAGAGAAGGGGACTGGGGGAGTGAGGTCAGGAGTAGCTGATCAGAAAGTTATACAGAGAAGGGGACTGGGGGAGTGAGGTCAGGAGTAGCTGATCAGAAAGTTATACAGAGAAGGGGACTGGGGGAGTGAGGTCAGGAGTAGCTGATCAGAAAGTTAGAGTCATACAAAACACAAATACAGGTAAATTAGCTTACCAACATTCACATCACTTCAGTGATACCCACTAAGAATCTGCACATCATTTTGTCTATCGTGATTGTAAGAAGTGCTCTCTACATTTACGCATGTGCATGTTTTAAAACCAGCAAAATTAATAGACCAATAAACATCACTAGGAATAAGAGTGAAACAGTGAAAGTGCATACATACGCCTGAACAAAAATAGTAGTTAAGCAATGACAGGCAAAATCAGTCTCCAGGCGAGGTGTTGTTAATGTTAGTATTAAAAAAAAATCTGCGTCTGGAGTGGAAAAAATATGTACTTTCCCATGATGGATGAGCCGCAGATTAGCAGGGAAACACAGCCTGTACTGGACACTGCGCTCGGAGCCGAGCTTTAATGCTCTTGGATGCAGCACCAGCGTCACCCGGACAAAACTGGAAATTTCAGACCGCATCACCTGAGGGGAGGGGTGAGCCTGGCCAGCTCATCCTCTGCTCGCACACGGCACTAAAATGAGTATAAAGGAAGGGGGAGATCTCAGTGCTGACCGGAGCTCAGCCGTGGGATAGAGTGTCCGAGTGTGAATAGCTTTGCAGCCGCTTATGCATTTCATTGATTATTGGGATTAATTATCACCGCTTGTGATAATAATTTGCATTTTCTATGTTTTATTGTTTATTGTTTCTTTTCTATGTATATAACCATTCGTATCTGTGCACCTATTATTATTGACTATGATATGTAATACTATTTAATATCAATACCAGGTTATTCTGAATTGCTTTTGATACAACATCTTGGTATTGATTTTAATGCAAGGTTATTTTACATAACTTTTTAAAAAAATGGTTTTGAGTGAACCTAAGCATGCCTGTTTGTTCCTTCGAGAACCCTATATCCCCCTCACATCATCTTAACACACACAGTCATTACCGGTGTGATTGTGAACTACAATATAGATTTACACCATACTGGTAACACCGCAAGAAATCAAATTCAAATTCAAATTTTATTTGTCACATACACAGTCATACACAGTACGATATGCAGTGAAATGCTTAGACAACTGCTCATGACCTAAAAATAAAAGACTATGAATAGGAATAGGAAATAAATATAAAAATTTAAATAAAAGATAAATTAGGAAAGAATAAAATAAAATATAAAAATTAAAGTTAAAAATAAAATAACTGTACAACAAAAACACAATATAGAAAATGATGAAATATGAAGAATATATGAAGAAATATAGAACAATAAGAGCAGCTGTACGAGTAGGTATATATTTATGTAATTTTGTGTGGAATGGAGTTAGAATAAATGGTAATAAAAGAATGGTAATGTCCAGGATTATGCAATCCACATATTTAAAGTGTCTTGTGCAGTGCAAATATGCTTAAGAGTGATTTATTTAAAGTGACTTGTGATAGAGTGATTTGATGACCACGAAGTGTAATTGTACAGTGGCCACTCGTGTAAACGAGTGTCCAGAGTGTGTGTAAAAACCATATGTGTGGGTCAGTACTGTGTGGTGGTGTGATTAAGAGACCGTATCGCCTGCGGGAAGAAGCTCCTCCTTAGTCTCTCTGTGTTGGCCTTCAGGGAGCGGAATCGCTTTCCTGACCTCAACAGAGAGAACAGTCCATTGTTGGGATGGCTGAGGTCCTTCGCGATCTTCTTGGCCTTGGTCCAGCACCGCCTGCTGTAGATTGAGTGCAGGTCAGGGAGCTCGGTGCGGATGGTGCGCTCAGCTGATCGCACAACCCTCTGTAGAGCTCGTCTGTCCTGCATGGTGCTGTTCCCGAACCAGGTTAAGATGTTTCCCGTCAGGATGCTCTCTATGGTGCAGGAGTAAAAGTTCCTGAGCACCTTGGAGGGCAGTCGGAAGTCTCTCAAGCGTCTGAGGTGGTAGAGACGCTATCGGGCCTTTTTCACCACGGTGTTGATGTGACAGGACCATGACAGGTCCTGTGGTATTAATGGTCCTGCCTCGTGCCCATTGCTTCCAGGATAGGCTCCGGACCCCCCACGACCCAGTAGGATAAGCGGTTTGGAAAATGGATGGATGGATGGATGGGTTACAATGGGCACACAGAGAGGCATACGAAACAACAGCGTCGAAACAATACAATGGCGGAACTAGAGAAACATACGCCGACGTGGACGTTGTGGAAGAAATTTCTCGAAGTCCGATGTTTAAGTGTTTGACAGAACTTTATTATTCGATGAGCTCAAAGGGAACAGACACTCAGCAATCATGCGTCTCGTGTTCTGCTACCCGAACAACAAGTGCATACATCTCTTATAGCCAAAAATGCCGTCATCAGATAGTTCAAAGAAAGGGATCAGGTGTCTGTAGACACCAGGCACTTCTGCTTATTGAGGCTTGCTTATCAGCACAGAAATTCCTTTGCGGTTTCATACTGAGTCGAGTTAAATTTATCCAATTACCCAATTACTTTTATCTCACTTCCAGGTCATGCTGACCCGGGCCCTTGCTGAGCAAGCTGCATTATGGCAAACGTTAGTTCCTTCATAGAAAATAGAAATCCCTTTACTTACAGTAAGCAAGCTTGCATTAGTACATTGTGCTTGATACATCAGACTGATTCAAGTGAGGTTATATTGTTTCAATCATTATAGGTAAATCAACAACACATTATAAACTCAATTGTTAATTACTGATTAGGTAAAGCATTTTGCATAATCATCTATATTCCATTATTGATTACTGATTAGCATAATCAAGAATTTTCTATCACAATGTAAATACACAGAACTAATGAAAACAACTCGAAACAGCTGATCCCACGGGATTCCACTCGAGGTTACTGAGGGGGGCGTGGCACATGGGAGGGTCAGGTGAGCGGGTGTGACACTCAAATTGTTTGTGCTGTGCACCAGAACTCAAGGAACACACATTTCCTTCCTTTACGTTGCATATTGTGTTGATGTATATAAAAGACAATAAAACCTTTGAAATTGAGATGACTTATACGTACCTGACTTTGACACTGGGGATATTTGTTGATGAATTTAAAGTGACCAGGACACCAATGGATACTCTGGTGGCATGTGAACAAGATGGTACTAATATTTTTATATTATTACAACTTTTATTTGCTCAGAAATGACAACGGTAAACAATGCTTCGGAAGCTGGATTCCAGTTGTTTTTTGCGGATTGCAGCAATCCCTTTTCTTCTCGTCTCTTCACTTTGTGTCTGTAATAATATCGCTCTGATATCCTGTCCAAGCAGTTTGTACAAGGAGTCACAGAACAGCCCATTCCATTTTAGACGGTTGCTAAGACATTTTAGATGTTTTCATGCCAAACCAGTTCATTGACAGGTTGGTTGTTCAAAAAAAAGCAAAAGCAGTATTGAAAATCATTGTCTTATTCTTATATTTTTATTTGTATTAATATTATTTTTTTTATTCAAAATTTATGTCCTTATTTTATAGAGATTTATCTAATTGATGGCACTCCTATGCCAAGGAACGTGTTCTTTGTAAACCCAGATTTAGGCTTTGCCTACAGGCAGATCATACCTGCCACCTGTTATGCCCAAATACAGTAAAGGGGTCGAGGGAAAATTAACTGTCACGGGACGTGGTGCGCGAGCGCGGCGGAGAGCGGCGATTGTGCGGAAGGAGGAAGCAGGCAGGCAGGATACGGGACGAACGGGGTTTATTCGGGAATACGGGGATCTCACGCAAACAAACATCGATGAACATCAATGACGGACAAAGGACTCGGGTAAGACACGGACTGAAATACACAGGACTGATTGAAAATAATCAGACACAGCTGGGTACAATCCGGGAAACACACGTGGGTAGGCAGGGGGCGTGGCACACAGGAGGCAGGGCGACGAGGCACCGGAGAGGGACCCGCAGGCGACAGCCGACCCGGAGGGCCAGGACCCGCAGGCGTTAACCGAGCCCCAGCGCAGGCGAGGCAGGGCGAGCCAGGGGGCAGGGCGGGCGGGACCCCAGCCCTGCGTCTGTGTCCCCTCCCTTTACGGGACACAGACATGACCCCAGGTCGGGGTCGAGTTCGCCGGGGCGAGGGAGAAACCGTCACAGGGGGAGCAGGGACAGGAGCGCGGTCCGGACTTGGAGCGCGGTCAGGACTTGGAGCGCGGTCAGGAACAGGAGGTGGCTGCAGTGGGGGCGCCGGCCCGGGAGCTGCAGGTGGCTGCAGTGGGGGCGCCGGCCCGGGAGCTGCAGGTTGCTGCAGTGGGGGCGCCTGCCCGGGAGCTGCAGGTTGCTGCAGTGGGGGCGCCTGCCCGGGAGCTGCAGGTGGCTGCAGTGGGGGCGCCTGCCCGGGAGCTGCAGGTCGCTGCAGTGGGGGCGCCTGCCCGGGAGCTGCAGGTCGCTGCAGTGGGGGCGCCTGCCCGGGAGCTGCAGGTCGCTGCAGTGGGGGCGCCGGCCCGGGAACTGCAGGTGGCTGCAGAGGGGGCGCCGGCCCGGGAGCTGCAGGTGGCTGCAGAGGGGGCGCCGGCCCGGGAGCTGCAGCAGGCAGCGAAGGCGGCTGCGCAGGCGGCTGCGAAGGCGGCTGCGCAAGCGGCGGCGGCTGCGAAGGCGGCTGCACAAGCGGCGGCGGCTGCGAAGGCGGCTGCGCAAGCGGCGGCGGCTGCGAAGGAGCGGGGTCCGCCGGCAATGGCGGCTGCGAAGGAGCGGGGTCCGCCGGCAATGGCGGCTGCACGGGAGCGGGGTCCGCCGGCAATGGCGGCTGCACGGGAGCGGGGTCCGCAGCCCTCTGGAGCTGGAGGAGCTGCCGAACCCCCTCTGCCATTTTCTCCAGATCCCCCCGGTCGGAGGCGGGAGTAAACGCGGCAAAGTCCTTCTGGAGCCGCGTTATAATGTCCTCTGCCTCCGGACTCACTGGAGTGCCCAGTCCCTCCCAGATCCTCCAGAATAGCCCCTGGAGGGCGAAGAACTGGGAGATGCAGTCGGCCGTCTTCCCTGGTTGAGGCGCGGACGGCGCCTCCGGGGTGGCTGCTGCAGGGGGGATGAGCAGTGGGTCCGGGTATTCGATGGACTCCTCCTTGCTCCTCTGGCGCCTGGTGGCAGCGGGAGGTGGCGCGATGTCTGCAAACACAGACGGCGAAAACACCGGCTCCCGCTCCAGGTAAGGGAAGAGGAAGGGCTCTTCCTCCTCGTCCTCACTCGAGGGCCAGAACATGGAGACTGGGCAGGTACCTCGCTGGAGCGGCCCCCGGGCTGGAGACCGGACGGGTACCTTTTCCTCCGGCGCGATCCAAAGCCTGGAGAGCGAGCAGGCTCCCAGGCGGATCGGCTCCTCCGGGATCCTCCTTCTTCTCCGCTTATTTTTCTTTTTCGGGTCCGTCATTCTGTCACGGGTCGTGGTGCGCGAGCGCGGCGGAGAGCGGCGAAGGTGCGGAAGGAGGAAGCAGGCAGGCAGGATACGGGACGAACGGGGTTTATTCGGGAATACGGGGATCTCACGCAAACAAACATCGATGAACATCAATGACGGACAAAGGACTCGGGTAAGACACGGACTGAAATACACAGGACTGATTGAAAATAATCAGACACAGCTGGGTACAATCCGGGAAACACACGTGGGTAGGCAGGGGGCGTGGCACACAGGAGGAGCCGACGAGCAGGGCATGACATTAACACAATATGTAAACAGTTTTATTTTCTTTTTTGCTTCTTATCCTTGGGTCTGATCACACATGACTATATTATACTTTATGTATTTTTTAAATATTTCTATATTATTGGTAATTATTTTGTGAACATTATTCTGCTACCCTTCTGCCTTGCTTGTTGCACAGTCTGAAGTAGTGGCAATTTCATTTCATACTGGTGTACGACTACATTCATATATGTGACTAATAAAAATCTTTCATCTGGAACTATTACTAAATCTTTCGCAGAGGGAAATTAATTTTAGTGGAAGTCACTTTTCAGTGAATTTCACCGTAACCTTCGTAAAACGTGTCAGTCCCACACCATGATACCACATCTGCACAGTAGAACGTCATTGTTTTGCATTGTTTCACACAATATTATTGTTAAATTTAACACTTTAAAGAGTGTAGCGAGTGTTATTTTTACAGTGTTCAGCTTTTATAAACTCTATGTTGACACCATAGATTGTTATCACATTGTGACTCCACTCCAGAGTGCCAGCAGATATGGGCAGGACATAGTTACAAATTTGACGGCTAGTAGTATGACAGTAGTATGACCTTGGTGTTCCGGTGGCTGCAGTTTCAGTACCACAGTTTTCGGACCGTAATCTTAGAACCCTGTTTTTACACAATAGTGCCATCTAACAAATGGATGACCTCCTACAGTAGTGTAGGCTGCAGTTTCCGGACCACGATCCCAGGGCCTCAGTCTTACACAATAGCGCCATCTAACAAATGGATGACCTCCTACAGTAGTGTAGACTGCAGTTTCCGGACCACGATCCCAGGGCCTCAGTCTTACACAATAGCGCCATCTAGAGCCAATACACCAGGACAGATTTGTGAAAAAAGCTAAAATGTTACTATAATAGAGGAATGTAGGATTCTACAGTTCTGCGTTCTAAATATAATAATTGTTGGTACTTGGTGATACTTTTGTAATTTAATCTTTCTCAGTCAGTTTTATATTACACCAAATCCCAACAATTTGACTAAAGTAGTTGACCTGACCAAATATGCATCTAAAGGCTTTGAGAGTTATTCGGATAATGTGCTGGCTTCTGTCTTATCTGAATGGCCAAAAAACAAAAATGATTGAATAGAAATGTCTTTATTTATTTATTACATAAAACAAAATACAACAAACAATGGAGAAACAATGAGGGTGAAAAGCAGGTAGGAAACGTGAGGGCGTAATACGTGTGCGTGTGAGTGCGCGTGGTGTGTGTGTGCCCATGGCAGAGTATGCATGTGTTTGCTCTTAGCAGAGTACATCTTGTGTGTGTTTGAGGCAGAGTACAGGTGAATGTTTCCTATACAAGTGTATGCATGAGGTGGGGTAAGGGCAGTGTTGATACTTTGGCTTTTTTCCCTCGTCATTTTAAACAGTGCTGGCAGCAAGCAAATATGCCTAATCAGTAAATATGGTGTAAAGGTTAGTATTATTAGTAAACTGTTGATAATGTTAGATGTATATTTGCATAGCATGATATGGTATTTCCTTTGATTTTCTTTAATCCACCATAATGGTGTTGAATAGGGCAAGAGTATAAAACTTGTCTTGTTAGTTTTTTTTATTACATGTTCTTGCATGATGCTCTCGTTTTACACTGAAGTGTGAAAACAACTTTCCTGTTGCCTTTCGGCATGTAATACCCATCATCTGCTGTGCCTGGTAGTCGACCTACTGTAGCCTTGAAACAAAACTCAACCCCACCCTTAAAATGTATTACACCACTCCAGAGACAAGTTTAAGAAACTTCTGAGCCAACATTTAAAAAAAATAATTTTTTATTCATTTAATTCATTTTTAATTCAAATGAGTTGTTCAGATTGCATGAACAGCCACAGCAGTTCAAATTGTATTACAAAGAGCAAACATCCAGTAAAGTGAGTGTTTGGCAGAGTCTTCTTCATTACGGTGAATAAAGTAAATCACAGCGGCTGCTAGGTTATATGCCTAATTCAAGTTGAATGAAAGTGATTCAGTTGGTTTAATTAAACATGGGGACATTCAGTAAAATTAACTCAACTATATTACGCGTATATCCTCGGAACACATACAAAGAATGTCATTTTCAGAATATTCTATTTGTGTGGAACTACTATCCATGAGGACCTTGGCGGTCCGATCCTCGGCTGCAGAAGCTAGCTCTAGGGACATGGAATGTCACCTCTCTGATGGGGAAAGAGCCTGAGCTGGTACGCGAGGTTGTGAAGTTCCGGCTAGATATAGTCGGACTCACCTCGACGCGCGGCTTGGGCTCTGGAACCAGTCTCCTTGAGGGGGGTTGGACCCTTTTCCACTCTGGAGTTGCCCGCGGGGAGAGGCGCCGAGCGGGCGTGGGCATACTTATTGCCCCCAGGCTGGGTGCCTGTACATTGGGGTTTACCGCATTGGACGAGATAGAGGCGGGTAGCCTCCCTCCGCCTTCGGGTGGGGGGACGGGTCCTGACTGTTATTTGCGCTTATGTGCGAAACAGCAGTTCAGAATACCCACCCTTTTTGGAGTCCTTGGAAGGGGTGTTGGAGAGCGCTCCTCCTGGGGACTCCCTTGTTCTTCTGGGGGACTTCAATGCTCACGTGGGCAGCGACAGTGAGACCTGGAGGGGCGTGATTGGGAGGAACGCCCCCCCCGATCTGAACCCGAGCGGTGTTTTGTTATTGGACTTCTGTGCTCGTCACGGACTGTCCATAATGAACACCATGTTCAAGCATAAGGGTGTCCATATGTGCACTTGGCACCAGGACACCCTAGGCCGCAGTTCGATGACCGACTTTGTAGTCGTGTCGTCGGACTTGCGGCCGCATGTTTTGGACACTCGGGTGAAGAGAGGGGCGGAGCTGTCAACCGATCACTACCTGGTGGTGGGTTGGCTCCGCTGGTGGGGGAGGAAGCCGGCCAGGCCTGGCAGGCCCAAGCGTATAGTGAGGGTCTGCTGGGAACGTCTGGCGGAATCCCCTGTCAGGGAGAGTTTCAACTCCAACTACCTCCAGCAGAACTTCTCCCATATCCCGGGGGAGGCGGGGGACATTGAGTCCGAATGGGCCATGTTCCGTGCCTCCATTGTGGAGGCGGCTGACCGGAGCTGCGGCCGTAAGGTGGTCGGTGCCTGTCGCGGCGGCAATCCTCGAACCCGCTGGTGGACACCGGTGGTAAGGGATGCCGTCAAGCTGAAGAAGGAGTCTTATCGGGCCTTTCTGGCCTGTGGGACTCCAGACGCAGCTGACGGCTACCGGCAAGCCAAGCGGAATGCGGCTTTGGCGGTCGCTGAGGCAAAAACTCGGGTGTGGGAGGAGTTTGGTGAGGCCATGGAGAACGACTTCCGGATGGTTTCGAGGAGATTCTGTTCCACGATCCGGCGGCTCCGGGCGGGAAAGCGGTGCAGCATCAACACTATTTATGGTGGGGATGGTGCGCTGCTGACCTCAGCTCGGGACGTTTTGGGTCGGTGGAGGGAGTACTTCGAAGACCTCCTCAATCCCACCGACACGCCTTCCGATATGGAAGCAGAGTGTGGGGACTTGGGGGTGGACTCGCCTATCTCGGGGGTGGAGGTCGCTGAGGTGGTCAAAAAGCTCCTCGGTGGCCGGGCCCCGGGGGTGGACGAGATTCGCCCAGAGTTCCTCAAGGCTCTGGATGCTGCGGGGCTGTCCTGGCTGACACGCATCTGCAGCATCGCGTGGACATCGGGGGCAGTGCCTCTGGATTGGCAGACCGGGGTGGTGGTCCCCCTCTTTAAGAAGGGGGACCGGAGGGTGTGCTCCAACTACAGGGGGATCACACTCCTCAGCCTCCCTGGCAAGGTCTATTCGGGGGTCCTGGAAAGGAGGGTCCGCCGGATTGTCGAACCTCGGATTCAGGAGGAGCAGTGTGGTTTTCGCCCTGGCCGTGGAACAGTGGACCAGCTCTATACTCTCAGCAGGGTTCTGGAGGGTTCATGGGAGTTTGCCCGACCAGTCTACATGTGTTTTGTGGACTTGGAGAAGGCATTCGACCGTGTCCCTCGGGGGATCCTGTGGGGAGTGCTCCGGGAGTATGCGGTAACGGGCTCCCTTTTAAGGGCGGTTCGGTCCCTGTATGAGTTTGGTCCGCATGGGCGGCAATAAGTCGGACTCGTTTCCGGTGAGGGTTGGACTCCGTCAGGGCTGCCCTTTGTCACCGATTCTGTTCATAGTTTTTATGGACAGAATTTCTAGGCGCAGCCAGGGCGTTGAGGGCGTCCGGTTCAGTGACCTCAGGATTAGGTCTCTGCTTTTTGCGGATGATGTGGTTCTATTGGCCTCATCGAGCCGTGACCTTCAGCTCTCACTGGAGCAGTTCGCAGCCGAGTGCGAAGCGGCTGGGATGAGAATCAGCACCTCCAAATCCGAGACCATGGTTCTCAGCCGGAAAAGGGTAGAATGCTCTCTCCGGGTTGGGGATGGGGTCCTCCCCCAAGTGGAGGAGTTTAAGTATCTCGGGATCTTGTTCACGAGTGGGGGAACGATGGAGCGGGAGATCGACAGGCGGATCGGTGCGGCGTCAGCAGTCATGCGGGCGCTGCATCGGTCTGTCATGGTGAAGAGAGAGCTGAGCCAAAAGGCGAAGCTCTCGATTTACCAGTCGATCTACGTTCCTACCCTCACCTATGGTCATGAGCTTTGGGTAGTGACCGAAAGAACGAGATCGCGGGTACAAGCGGCCGAAATGAGTTTCCTCCGCAGGGTGGCTGGGCTCTCCCTTAGAGATAGGGTGAGGAGCTCAGTCATTCGGGAGGGACTCAGAGTAGAGCCGCTGCTCCTCCGCATCGAGAGGAGCCAGATGAGGTGGCTCGGGCATCTGATCAGGATGCCTCCGGGACGCCTCCCTGGGGAGGAATTCCGGGCATGTCCCACTGGGAGGAGACCCCGGGGAAGACCCAGGACACGCTGGAGAGACTATGTCTCTCGGCTGGCCTGGGAACGCCTCGGGATCCCCCCAGAGGAGCTGGACGAAGTGGCCGGGGAGAGGGAAGTCTGGGTCTCCCTGCTGAGGCTGCTGCCCCCGCGACCCGACTCCGGATTAAGCGGGAGATGATGGATGGATGGATGGATGGATACTATCCATGATTCAGTAAGAATTATGCATGAAAACTAATACATTTACATCCCATTAACATAATGTAAATAATTACAACATGTAAGGATGTATGGATGTTTGTTTTAGACCAAGTGAAAAGACGTAATTTAGATCCACATAAAGGAGATTTATCATCCATCTTCCAGGTGTGCATTTATTACTGAGATATATTTAAAAGTAGCATACACATACAGGGAGGTGCAATTAGTAGTCTGTCCTGTCAAAGGAAAGATACACTATATGGACAAATGTATTGGGACACCTGGCCATTGCACCTAACTTTAATGACATCCCATTCTAAATCCATAGGCACCAATATGGAGCTGGTCCTTTGCAGCTACTGTATAACAGCTGCCACTCTTCTGTGAAGGCTTTCCACAAGTGTGTTTGTGGAAATTTTTGCCCAATCAACCAGAAGAGCATTTGTGGGGTCAGGCACTGGTGTTGAATGTGAAGGTCTGGTTCGCAATCAACCATCCCAAAGGTGCTCGATGGAGTTGAGGTCAGGGCTCTGTGTTGGCCAGTGAAGTTCTACCACACGAAACTCACCCAACCATGTCTTTATGGACATTGCTTTTTGTACTGGGACACAGTCATGCTGAAATAGAAAAGGGCCTTCCTTCCCCAAACTGTTCCCATAAAGCTGGAAGCGTAGAATTATCCAAAATGTCTTGGTATGCTGAAGCGTTAAGAGTTCCCTTCAGTGTAACTAAGCGGCCTAGCCAAGCCCATGAAACACAACCCCACACCATTATCCCTCCTCCACCAAACTTTACAGTCGGCACAATGCAGTCAGGCAGGTAAGGTTCTCCTGGCAAATCCCAGATTCATCCATCTGACTGCCAGACAGAGAAGTGTGATTCATCACTCCACAGATCACATTTCCACTGCGCCACAGTCTAGTGGCAGCATGCTTTACACCACTTTATCGGATGACTGGCATTATGCTTGGTGATGTGAGGCCTGCATGCAGCGGCTTGGCCATGGAAGCCCATCCATGAACCTCCCAGGACACTCTTTTTGTGTTGAGGTTAATGCCAGAGCTAGTTTGGAATCTGCAGTTATTTCCTAGGTCTTTATCGCTTCTTTTTTCATACCTTTTCAGAATCAGAATTTTTTTATTCGCCCAGGACAGAGAAGTACAAGGAATTTCTTTTCGTGTGGGGGTATCATCACATAAACAAAACACACACAAATAAACATCTAAAGGTAAAGATACAAAGATTTATTTTTCACTGGAGATGTGCAATGCTGAGTCAAGCATGTAGACAATATAAATAAATAGATAGATAGATAATGGATGGATGTAATGTGTGAAAGAGCTTAGGTACAGTGCAGATGAGTTCAATTAGTTAAAATATGATAATTAAGCTTGAGCAGTGTGTGGTTCCTTATCCTACTGGGTCGCGGGGGGTCCGGAGCCTATCCCAGAAGCAATGGGCACGAGGCAGGGAACAACCCAGGATGGGGGGCCAGCCCATCACAGGGCACACTCACACACCACTCACACACACATGCACACCGACGGGCAAGTTAGCAACTTCAATTAGCCTCAGCATGTTTTTGGACTGTGGGGGGAAACCGGAGGAAACCCCACGACGACATGGGGAGAACATGCAAACTCCACACACATGTGACCCAGGCAGAGACTCAAACCTGGGTCCCAGAGGTGTGAGACAACAGTGCTAACCACTGCAGGAGTGAGGCATTATACACTCGAACTCCTACACTGACCTCTCAAAGCAGTTTCTCCCCCAACCACAGTACCACAAGCAGTTCTTTTAGTCAACTACCAGTATACTCACTTGAAAGCACCCCGTTCAAAAATCAGCCTTCTACCTCGTCATTTGGAAGAACATCCTCAGATGATTGTCTTAATGTGTAAAAATAACTCAAACTCACCCTGCCAAAGCACTTTTTATCCCAGTACATGTTCTGTACTACCCTCTACCTCAACTACCACAACGATTCATCAACCAGCAAACTATGATGACTACCTTTCAGTAGTGGCTGCACTGTCTGATGTGTCTTCTGATGACGAGGAACTGAATCACGCCGCACTGGCAAGCATCCAGAGCGTAAGGTTAGTACAATATTGAGATATTTAGTGGTGGTGCTGGCTGTCACGTTTCTTCATCCATGGAATGTGCAATGACTCTAATAACAATAAATAACAATCTAATAACAATAAAATGTTTAATCTGAGAGGAGGGGGTTAAATGAATAACAGATGACAGCTTAGCAACACAGCTTACAGAAGTTTGATAATTTATTCTGCTTATTGTATATATATCACAATCTCTTTATAATATAATAAATATGATAATTGTGAGCTTAAGTTCTGTGCCATTGTCTGTGCAATTATCTGTACCATTAACAACACATAATGCCACATGCTAAACTACCTGTGTTTTGTTTGATCCTGAAGAACAACACAAAGTTCTCTGCCAGCAAGAGATATTTTGCAAGATCTTGCAACCAACGTAAACCATCTGAAGAAATGCAGGTTTAACATTAACTGATCCTCAGTCATGAATGGAGCCATCAGAAGTTTTAATCGCAAAACATATGATCCATGTCACACAATTTCTCTTGTCACACAAGTTCACGAAGAGGCTGTGGACCAAGAAGATAATTTTTAAGACTTTTAACTGAAGCTTTGCCGAGCTCTTCAATGTTTGAGGAAAAAGAAGGCAAAATGAACTTGGCTCTCAATAGTACTGCTATGAATTGATGGTTATCTCGTCACTGAGAGGCTGGGCTCTATAATAATTTATTACATCTATATCATTGTTTTACAGTATATGGTGGGACAGGTATTTGTCATAGTCTCATTGTTTTCACGCACTGTCAAATTTTTTTTTTTCCTAACCTTGAGACAGATGTGGAAGTAAAATTGGACATTGGTAGCCCGGGAGGGAGGCATATTGGGTCTGTTATGTCTTAGGCCCTAGGGAAGAAGAGATTGTTTTGGATACTGTGTGACCTCGCTTCGCGATAGCTGCCTGCAGTAAGTTTCGCAGACCCTGAAGAAAGCTCAGACCTTGGAGAGGCAGACGGCGGAACAAAAGGGGGGGGGGGGACCACCT
Source organism: Brienomyrus brachyistius (assembly GCF_023856365.1). Classification (NCBI taxonomy): domain Eukaryota; kingdom Metazoa; phylum Chordata; class Actinopteri; order Osteoglossiformes; family Mormyridae; genus Brienomyrus; species Brienomyrus brachyistius. Next base: position 1,053,598 of record NW_026042314.1, read on the forward strand.
GCAGGGAGAGATTCGAAGCTGCGCCAACTGGTGCACAGCGAGTTATAGCTTTATAGAATAGTTGTGGCAAACAATATATAGCAAGCTATGCGGTAGTGCAAATGTATAAGTAATTATGTTAATCATATTAATCATATGTTAACCATGTATTTGCAGTGATTTAATAACAGTACGTCAATGTGTTAATCATTAATCAATGGAACACCCAAACATTAATAGTGATTCAATGTCATGTAATCAATATCTATATACATATCTCAAGTAGGAGCCTAGCAGTTGAGACATATTCTGGTAAACTGAGCTAGATGGGTGGATTTTACCTTGCCACCAAGGTGAACCAATAGAGCAGGAGAATTGTGTTTGTTATATGTTTGAGCTCAGTTTGTTGGTCTTTTGTGACCAATCAGGATTTAGACACCCTTATTGGGAATTGGGAGTTATGGTTTATCAGCTGGTTGCTCTGTGAGCTCCGGGTGACTTGGTACCAAGTGCCAGAGTGTGACGGGAGGCTTTGCTGGATTGCTGGAATAAAAGAGATTTCCTTTACTCACCAAACTGAGAGGTCCGACTTTTATTCTAAGTGTTATATTTAAAATTTTTCTACCACACTCTCTAACTCCTGTTTGGACCCCAGAGCATCTGCCACTCATGACCCGTCACTGCTTTGGCCACCAGCTTCTCTCTGTATTCCAGCCCAAACTTATCCAGACATAGAATAGAATAGAATAGCTACTTCATTGTCATTCAGAACATACACCGGTTAGTGCACATCAGAGCAAAATTACGGTGCATTGACTCATCATCGGCCCAGTAGAGTGTATATAAAAAAAATTAAAGCGGAATTAACATAGAATATGCATAAAAATATATGAACAGCACTATAGCAGCAAACACCAGTGTACATCACCGTTTCAGACATATTGCACTAGACTATTAAAAAGAAGCAGCTCTTGAAAGTGACGTGTGAATGGATGGAGAGAGGCGGAGTGTGTGTGTGTGTAGGGGGGGCTGCTATGAGTTATTGAGAGTTCAGGAGTCTAATGGCTTGAGGAATGAAACTATTATAGATTCTGACTGTCCTGGTCCTGATGCTGCAAAGCCTCTTCCCAGAGGGCAGCAGGGCGAACAGTCCGTGGTGGGGGTGGGCGGAGTCTCTGATGATGTCACGGGCTCTGCTGAGACAGTGTTTGTGCGCAATGTCCTGGATGGATAGAAGAGAAGTCCCGATGACCCTCTCTGCAGTCCTCACCAC